>NC_043961.1:56876723-57123758 GCF_902148855.1 Sphaeramia orbicularis
ACAAAAAAAAAAAACACAACAACATAAATAAATAAGTCTGGGTAGCACAGTCTTATCAATTTTTACCTCCGCCAAGAAGGTTATGTTTTTGCCAGGGTTTGTTTGTCTGTCTGTTTGTCTGTCCGTTAGTGTGCAACATAACTCAAAAAGTTATGGACAGATTTTGATGAAATTTTCAGGGATTGTTGGAAATGGGATAAGGAAGAAATGATTAAATTTTGGTGGTGATCGGGGGGGGGGCAGACCACAAAATTTCATCAAAATCTGTCCATAACTTTTTGAGTTATGTTGCACACAAACAGACAGACAGACAAACAAACAAACAAACCCTGGCAAAAACATAACCTCTTTGGCGTGGGGGGGGGCCACGGGGGGGGGGGGGCCACTGATCAGCCTTGGCGGAGGTCTGCGCTCTCCGAGTGCTTCTAGTTTTGCTTATATAATGTCCATTTTTTTCCACTTTTTGTTCATTTGTGGTTCTTGTAGTCTCAATCTGTGTGTTAGTTTTTCCATAGAAATATATCCTCGATCGTAGTCATCCACTGATCCCTTGATGGTACGTTCATCCTCCCCCAATTCCTTGTTATACATTTTTTTTGCAGCTATCAACATCACCTTTACCAAATATTTATCGTATTCACGTATAGTGCCATCACCAAAGTTGCATAAATAAAGAATTTCAGGTTTCTTTGGAATTGTGTGTCCTAATATTTGACATAGGACATTGTAGATCATTTCCCAATATTCCGAAAGTTTTGAACATTTCCAAAAAACATGAGAATGGTCAACATCCATCTCCCCGCATTCTCTCCAACATTCCTGATGCCTCTGGAACTGTTTACTTTTAAACTTGGGTGTAATAAAAAAATCTTATAAGGTTTTTCCAAGCGAATTCCCTCCATGTCCGAGAGCTAGTAGTTGTATGATGTAATTTCCACATGTTTAGCCAATCTATATCATCAATTTCTATGTCAAATTCTCTTTCCCATTTCACTTTTACTTAGTAAGTTGTTTGCTTATCGGGATTTATTAAGGCTTTATATAATGCTGAGATTATCCTAATTTTACTATCTTTATATGCTTTAGTCATGATTTGAACCACATCGCTCTCTTCCTAACCTTTCTTAAGTGATTTATCATCTTTTATTGTAATATTTTCCTCTGTATTTTGCATTTTTCAGTGTAAATCATGTATTTTTAGCCTATATTTAATTAGCCGATCATGTAGATCAGGGGTCTCAAACTCATTTTCCCTCAGGGGCCACATTCAGCCCAATTTGATCTCAAGTGGGCCGGACCAGTAAAATAATAACATAATAACTTATAAATAACAAAAACCCCAAACTTTGTCTTTGTTTTAATACAAAAAAACCCCATTAAATTATGAAAATACTGACTTTTATAAACTATCAAAAAAAAAAAAAAAAATTTTGAAAAAACTGAAATTTAAATTAAAAAAACTTAAGAAGATTTTGTGCAATTTTAACAATATTCTGCCTCAACTTATCATTTCTACATGTGCATTATGGATCAGATCTACCAAGACACCAAACACTGAGGAACAGGCAGGAAATTGTTAAAATTGTGCTGAATTTTCTTTAGAAATTTCAGGTTGTTCGTATTTGTTCAGGTTATTCATTTTATTGTTACAGGATAGTTTGTAAATGTCAATATTTTCAGAATTTAATGTTATTTTTTGCAGTAAAACAAAGAAAAAATTTTGAAGTTGTTAATTCGAGATTTTTTTTGCATAATTCAAGATTTTTTGCCAAATTTCAGATTTTTTTTTTTTTTTCTTTTGCTTAATTCAAGACTTTTTTTTACTTAACTGAAGATTTTTTTTGGCTTAATTCAAGATTTTTTTTTTTTACTTAACTGAAGATTTTGTTTGTTTAATTAAAGATTTTTTCCTTAATTCAAACTAAATTTTTTTTTGTTTTGTTTAATTCATTTCAAGACTTCGGAATTTTTGCACTTGGCAAAAACATCCCAAGGGGCTGCATTGGAACCTTTGGTGGGCCGCATTTGGCTCCCGGGCCACATGTTTGACACCCCTGATATAGATTTTTATGAAAGAATAGAGTAAATTCAAAGGTTATTTTATCAAAACAGAGAAAACTGAAGAAAAAGTAACTTGCTCAGCAAAATATATCATTAACTCAATAGGTACCCAGTGTATTTTGCATTTTTTGGTGTAATTCAAGATTTTTTTTTTTGCTTCATTCAAGATGTTTGTTGCTTAATTCAAGATTTTTTGCCAAATTTCAGATTTTTTGGCTTAATTCAAGATTTTTTTTTACTTAATTGAAGATTTTGTTTGTTTAATCAAAGATTTTTTCCTTAATTCAAGCTAATTTTTTTTTTTTTTGTTTAATCCATTTCAAGACTGTGGAATTTTTGCACTTGTCAAAAAACATCCCACGGGCCGCATTGGAACCTTTGTTGGGCCGCATTTGGCCCCCGGCCCACATGTTTGACACCCCTGATATAGATGTTTATGAAAGCACAGAGTAAATTCAAAGGTTATTTTATCAAAACAGAGAAAACTGAAGAAAAAGTAACTTTCTCAGCAAAATATATCATTAACTGAATAGGAACCCAGTGTATTTTACATTTTTTGGTGTAATTCTAGATTTTTTTGCTTAATTCAAGATTTTTTTAAACTTAATTCAAGATTTTTTTTTTTTTGCTTAATTCAAGATTTTTTGCTAAATTTCAGGGTTTTTTTGGCTTAATTCAAGATTTTTTTTTTACTTAACTGAAGATTTTTTTTTAATCTTAATTCAAGATTTTTTTGCCTTAATTCAAGATTTTTTTTACTTAATTGAATATTTTTTACCTAATCAAGCTAATTTTTTTTTTCTTTAATTCATTTCAAGACTGTGGAATTTTTGCACTTGTCAAAAAACATCCCACGGGCCACATTGGAACCTTTGTTGGGGCACATTTGGCACATGTTTGACACCCCTGATATAGATGTTTATGAAAGCACAGAGTAAATTCAAAGGTTATTTTATCAAAACAGAGAAAACTGAAGAAAAAGTAACTTTCTCAGCAAAATATATCATGAACTGAATAGGACCCCAGTGTATTTTACATTTTTTGGTGTAATTCTAGATTTTTTTTGCTTATTCGAGATTTTTTTTAACTTAATTCAAGATTTTTTTTTTGCTTAATTCAAGATTTTTTGCTAAATTTCAGATTTTTTTTTTTGCTTAATTCAAGATTTTTTTTACTTAATTGAAGATTTTGTTTGTTTAATTAAAGATTTTTTCCTTAATTCCTGCTAATTTTGTTTTTGTTTAATTCATTTCAAGACTGTGGAATTTTTGCACTTGGCAAAAACATCCCACAGGCCGCATTGGAACCTTTGGTGGGCCGCATTTGGCCCCCGGTCCACGTGTTTGACACCCCTGATATAGATGTTTATGAAAGCACAGAGTAAATTCAAAGGTTATTTTATCAAAACAGAGAAAACTGAAGAAAAAGTAACTTTCTCAGCAAAATATATCATTAACTGAATAGGAACCCAGTGTATTTTGCATTTTTTGGTGTAAAGCATGTATGTTCCTATATTTAATTCACAGATCATGTAGATGTTCGTGAAAATTCAGAGTAAATTCTAAATTAATTATATTAAAATAGAGTAAATAGGAAGAAAAAGTGAGTTTTTCTGCAAAGATATTGCTAACTGAATATAAAAAGAAGCGTGTCCATCCACTGTCATTGATCCAACTCCATGGGTTTTACTGGTGAATCAATGTTGTAGAAGATGACAGTGTTTCCATGGTAACTACGGAGCCTCTGAACATACAAATGGGTCATATCAGATGACCATGAAAAGATGAATAACTGTATTTTACACCAATTATTTGCATGTATTGATCGGATTAGTGGATCAGCAGGTATTAAACAGTTTAGATCAGTAGATGGTTTTGGTCACTGGTGGATGTTTGGGTCTTTATAGGTTAATGCCACTATGACTGTGTTTGTCTGCAGTTAGTGTTCAGTGCTAAATTAAATGCAAAGTCTACTGTGCTTTAATATATAGTTTAGATGCTCAATTATTTCAGGCATGCATATTTTGGAATGAAATAACATGATAAAATAAAACTTTAAATATGCATTACATTTAAGAGTTGCAGCCTGAGTCCCTAAATGTAAGGGAAAAATACTGTGAAATACTCTGATTTTTTTTTTTATTTATTTTTTTATAACTACAGTGGCGTCACATTAAAAAAGATAGAGGAACAAGTAAATAGATGAAACTTCCCACAGTTTTATGAATCCAAAATCAGGGCCTTGAAACAACCTTTTATTTTAACTAGGACACCTCAAAGTAGCTTCACTTTATGGGGTAAGAAGCTTACTTATTACTAACAGCAGGAATTGTCATCCTTATTCATTGCACATTTTTCACACCTTAAACCGCCAAAGCCTTTTCTTTAGGTCTATGCATGAGTGGAACAGACACAACTGTGCTTTTAGATGGCTGCAAAATGTTCTGGAGTAACTGTGTGGTTTTACACCTGCAGTTCATTTTAGACTTCACTGTGTTGCATTAAGGTGTGTCATGTTCTGATTTGACTGTCTTCTTTGTGTTGTCTACCTTTGTATGTGTGTGTGTGTGTGTGTGTGTGTGTATAAGTGTATGTATGTATGCATGTATGTATGTGTGTTTGTATGTATGTATGTATATGTGTGTGTATGTATTTATGTGTATATGTGTATGTATGTATGTGTGTATGTTTATGTATGTATATATGTATGTGTATGTATGTGTGCGTGTATGTATGTATGTATGCATGTACGTGTGTGTGTGTGTGTGTGCATGTATGTCTATGTATGTATGTATATATGTGTCTATGTATGTGTGTGTGTGTTTGTGTATGTCTGTATGTATGTGTATGTATGTATGTGTGTGGATGTGTGTGTATGTATGTATGTATGTATGTATGTATGTATGTATGTATGTATGTATGTATGTATGTATGCATGTGTGTATGTATGTATGTGTGTGTATGTATGTGTATGTATGTATGTATGTATGTATGCATATATGTGTCTATGTATGTGTGTATGTATGTATGTGCGTGTGTGTGTTTGTGTATGTCTGCATGTATATGTATGTATGTATGTATGTATGTGTGTGGATGTGTGTGTATGTATGTATGTATGTATGTATGTATGTGTGTGTGCATGTATGTATGTATGTATGCATGTATGTATGTGTGTGTATGTATGTGTATGTATGTATGCATATATGTGTCTATGTATGTGTGTATGTATGTATGTGCGTGTGTGTGTTTGTGTATGTCTGCATGTATATGTATGTATGTATGTATGTATGTGTGTGGATGTGTGTGTATGTATGTATGTATGTATGTATGTATGTGTGTGTGCATGTATGTATGTATGTATGCATGTATGTATGTGTGTGTATGTATGTGTATGTATGTATGCATATATGTGTCTATGTATGTGTGTATGTATGTGCGTGTGTGTGTTTGTGTATGTCTGCATGTATGTGTATGTATGTATGTATGTATGTATCTATGCATATGTGTATGTATGTATATTTATACATGTCTGTGTATGTGTCTATATATGTATGTATGTATGTATGTATGTATGTATGTATGTATGTATGTATGTATGTATGTATGTTTCTATCTATCTGTCTGTCTGTCTGTCTGTCTGTGTTTTTAAAGCAGACACCCTACAGCTGTACAACATTCAGGGGAATAATTTGTGAGCCCCGATGGTTCATGTCAATACTTCAGTTTGTTTAATGGGACCACTGACATCACACTTTGGCCCTGTGGCCGATCGATCGGGGTCTGCTGCACATCTGCTGCATCAGCAGGACAGATAGAGACCACGGAAACCCAAACTACCCAATATCACTGTTGGCCTTTGATTATAAATAGTTGGATCGCATCAGGATAAAGGAGGATTAAACTAAGTGTTCAATTTGTAAATCTGTGGGTATTGGAGCACAAATGTGTGTAAAAAGGAGGGATAAGCCAGGTTTAAAGTTACTGGGATGTGTTCAGCCGATGAAACGCTAAAATGTCGCACAGATACACTATTACCGATACAATACACTATTACCCATACAATACACTATTACCCATACAATACACTACACTATTACCGATATAATACACTATTACCAATACAATACACCATTACCCATACAATACATTATTACTGATATAATACACTATTACCGATACAATACACTATTACCGATATAATACACTATTACCACACTATTACCGATACAATACACTATTACTGATATAATACACTATTACCGATATAATACACTATTACCGATTTAATACACTATTACCGATTTAATACACTATTACCGATACAATACACCATTACCGATACAATACACTATTACCGATATAATACACTATTACCACACTATTACCGATACAATACACTATTACTGATATAATACACTATTACCGATATAATACACTATTACCGATTTAATACACTATTACCGATTTAATACACTATTACCGATACAATACACTATTACCGATACAATACACCATTACCGATACAATACACTATTACCGATATAATACACCATTGCCGATACAATACACTATTACCGATATAATACACTATTACTGATACAATACACTATTACCGATACAATACACTATTACCGATATAATACACTATTACCGATATAATACACTTTTACCAATATAATACACTATTACCGATACAATACACTATTACTGATACAATACACTATTACTGATATAATACACTATTACCGATACAATACACTATTACCGATATAATACACTATTACCGATATAATACACTATTACTGATACAATACACTATTACCACACTGTTACCGATATAATACACTATTACCGATATAACACACTATTACCGATATAACACACTATTACCGATACAATACATTATTACCGATATAATACACTATCACCAATATAATAAACTACTGTATGATGATGTCAGCACAAGGTATTGAAATTATTTCGATCCAGATCTGATTCTGGATTTGGTGTGACTTTGAAAAATGTTTCCATTATAACAGATAGGAAGTGGATCGATACAATAAATCAGTATCAATGATATCAAGTTGGAATTTGAATGTTTTACAGATCTGATCAGAATATGATCAAAACATGGGCTATTTCTGTAATAGAATAAATACACAGAACTGGGTGAGAATAAATGGCATCTGGATACATTTCCCAAAGCTTTTAATTTGGCTGGTAAGCTACAGGGCCACTGGTCCTATTTTTTTTTTTTTTTTATCTGTTTTCATTATTTTCTAAATGCTTAGTTTTAGTTTAGTTTTAGTTTCTTTATATCTTTTCTCTTCTTCGCTGTTGAATTCAAATAAATCCCAGACAGGACTCTGCTGCTTTCTCATAACTTTAGTCTCCATGTTTCCAGGTAGAGTGAGGACCAGAAGACGACTGGAAACCACAAGTGACAAGAAGTGACGGACCGTTAAATATCATATGGTGCCAGCAGCTAAAATTACTTAAGGGAAATAAATTGATTTTATATCCGACATTGACTAAGATGAAAACGAAGGGAATTTTATCCTGAATTTTTATCAGTTTTAGTTAGTTTTGTAAACACACAATACAGTTTCAGTTAGTTATTGTTTTTTTTCCTTTTAATTATAGTTTTTATTTATTTCAGTTAGCGAAAATGTTTTTACAATTCTACTTCTCGTCATTTTGTAAGTTTTCGTTAACGATAATAACCTTGGTTGCAACATGGAGTATGGTGCTGATCCATCCTGCTTATGTTACGCCAATACATACATTAAGAATGTCACACGTCACTTTTTAAATCAACAGTTTTCCAATAATGAGCATTTTTATAAAGAAATAACAATTCTATATTATTATTTACTCTTTAGTATGATGATAAACTATACAATGCAAACTATACAATGCAAATTTACAGGATTTCAGTTCTGTTGCAACATGTTGGTGCTCATATGAACTATGTTTGCAGTTCAAAAATGTCCAATTTCATCACAATTAATGCTATATTTTCATGTCTCAAATGGCCAAGTTATATTTGAACTGAATTTACCTGAAAAACAAATATGCTACTCTTTTAGATTCCCCAATTTTTCTTACAAGATTCTCTCCTACATATCACATGTTTTATTTTTACAGGTTCAATCTGGAGTATGGTGCTGATCCATCCTGCTTATGTTACGCCAATACATACATTAAGAATGTCACACGTCACTTTTTAAATCAACAGTTTTCTAATAATGAGCATTTTTATAAAGAAATAACAATTCTATATTATTATTTACTCTTTAGTATGATGATAAACTATACAATGCAAACTATACAATGCAAATTTACAGGATTTCAGTTCTGTTGCAACATGTTGGTGCTCATATGAACTATGTTTGCAGTTCAAAAATGTCCAATTTCATCACAATTAATGCTATATTTTCATGTCACAAATGGCCAAGTTATATTTGAACTGAATTTACCTGAAAAACAAATATGCTACTCTTTTAGATTCCCCAATTTTTCTTACAAGATTCTCTCCTACATATCACATGTTTTATTTTTACAGGTTCAATCTGGAGTATGGTGCTGATCCATCCTGCTTATGTTACGCCAATACATACATTAAGAATGTCACACGTCACTTTTTAAATCAACAGTTTTCTAATAATAAGCATTTTTATAAAGAAATAACAATTCTATATTGTTATTTACTCTTTAGTCTGATGATAAACTATACAATAAATAATTCTGATCCTAGTTTTTGCACAGGGATCATTAGTGTAAACGGTGACATGGCTGCAGAGCATCAGTATGATGGGATCCACAACAACCATGTCACATCCGTCCACTGACACATTTTGTGTTTTTGTGTCAGCTGGTATTGTTTTAGATCCACAATACTAACATTTATGAATAAGAGGAGAATTAGCAATAGTAAGTCTATAAGTTTATTACTAATAAAGTACTGGTACTGACCAGAGCATCATGGGTAATGTCACGTCCGTCCACCAGCAAAAGTTTTCACATACACGTGCTATTCAAAATCCAATATTTCTGAAACTATAGCTTCCACTGTCAAATAATATCAGTAGTCTGTGCACAAATGGATTAGCATTATTTCAACACAGTTCTATGCATTTCTTACAACTTTTTTTTTTTTTTTTTTGACAAAAATGGCCACTCATTTGACCCTCTAAGTAAATTTTAGCCGTATGACAATGTGCTCTAATAACATTTGAAACAACAGGGTAATGGTCTACTTATGTGGTTGCAGGGATTAATTGTGAACAATTCGTGCAGACTATGTGGCAAAGAGAACAATTTTTTTTTTTTTACCATATTACTAATATTATTTTATATTAAGGAAAATACACAATACTTGTCCTTGTAGTCTATTTACGCCTGCAGTGTGCCCCCGTTTTAAGGACCCATCTATAAGAGTTTTTGTGCTAATGATATACACAAACCACCTTTCATGAATTACTCATCTTTTACTTCTCTAGTGTTTTGCAGTAGAACACTAGCTCCTTCAACATCAGTGAATACAGGCTCAACTGATTAATGTATTAAGTGTGTGTATTAATGTCTGCTATCCAAATAACGCCTTATGTCACTGAACACATCTGGGACTTCATGGAAACACTAGCACTGCTGTTCTGTTTGGTGTCACAGCTGGATGTGTGTCATGATAACTTTACTCCAAAAGAGACTGTGCACATTCACACACAGAGCAAAAGTCAGAACTTCATAAATTCGACAGGAACACTAACACTACTACTATTATTATTACTATTACTACTGGGTACTTCTATGAAACTGGATTTATTTTGGTATCTGGCACTTTGTAAGCCTTTTTCGACCCAATATTAAAAAGAAATTTAGACATATTTCCCCCCAGGATGTACCTAATGATGACCTCAGATACATGCAAAAAAATGATACTCTTGCTCTGAGCCATCCCAGAATTAATGAATTTTTAATAAAATATTGAGGCCTGAAATAGGACCAAAGAAAAGCTACCTAGGTGTCTGGAAAACATGGCTGTAAATGGTCTTATATAGACTATAAATAAAGACACCGTGTTAAATTTGTCGATCCTAGTAGATTTTCTAATCCAGACATCTGGGTTTTTCATGAATCTCAGTCTCATTCCAGGTTTTGCATGTAACCCATTGTGTCCACTTGTGTTACATGCAGAACCGGCCCCTTTAAACACAAATAAATCACAAATGATTTTGCAACAGTGGTCATTTTTGTGAAACACTCTGCCTTGCATATTTACTTTGGTTCCTAAAATGTACCTGTGAGAGAACAAAAAGATATTCAAAAAAATAGTAGTGTGTAATTTCCGTGTCCTTTTTACTGTGTTACATGCAGATTTTTGTATAAAAACTAATACAAAAATGATATTAAAATAAGTTTTATCTGGAAAAATAGTTGATCTTTTATCACAGTTCATTTTTAAAATAGACACCGTGTTAAATTTGTCGATCCTAGTGGGTTTTCTAATCCAGACATGTGGGTTTTTCATGAATCTCAGTCTCATTCCAGGTTTAGCATGTAACCCATAGTGTCCACTTGTGTTACATGCAGAACCGGCCCCTTTAAACACAAATAAATCACAAATGATTTTGCAACAGCGGTCATTTTTGTGAAACACTCTGCCTTGCATATTTACTTTGGTTCCCAAAATGTACCTGTGAGAGAACAAAAAGATATTCCAAAGAAATAGTAGTGTGTAATTTCCATGTCCTTTTTACTGTGTTAAATGCAGATTTTTGTATAAAAACTAATACAAAAATAATATTAAAATAAGTTTTATCTGGAAAAATAGTTGATCTGTTATCACAGTTCATTTTTAAAATAGACACCGTGTTAAATTTGTCGATCCTAGTGGATTTTCTAATCCAGACATGTGGGTTTTTCATGAATCTCAGTCTCATTCCTGGTTTTGCATGTAACCCATTGTGTCCACTTGTGTTACATGCAGAACCGGCCCCTTTAAACACAAATAAATCGCAAATGATTTTGCAACAGCGGTCATTTTTGTGAAACACTCTGCCTTGCATATTTACTTTGGTTCCCAAAATGTACCTGTGAGAGAATAAAAAGATATTCGAAAAAAGAGTAGTGCTTAATTTTCATGGCCTTTTGACCGTATTACATGTGGATGTTTGTATAACAATAATATTAAACTGTGTTTTATCTGAAAAATTGTTTCTCTTTTATCTCAGTTAATATTTATTTTTTTTAAAATAGACCCAAAGTGCTTCCAAACTTGCTTCATAACATTAGTCTACATCTGGTTTTAATTTTTAGCCCCATATCCTGTTTTTAGGACCAGTTTCATAGAAGCACCCTACTAGCAATAATAATAATAATAATAATAATAATAACAATAATAATAATAATAATAATAATAATAAAGTATTACCAAACGTGGAATTTGAATGAAGTTAGAAAGATTATGGAAAGATTAGAATGATCTTTTGGTTTAATTTTGATGCATTTTGATTCGACAGTGCATTTTGATGAAGATACATTACATGGAACAAAGCATAAGTGATGTTGGTTCAGTCTGACTGATCTACTGGTAGAAGATACAATCACTGCAGAATGACTGTTGAGTTTGGGATTGGGATTATTGATTTAATTCATTTATTTTATTTGGGACAAATGTACAACTTTAGCCTAAAAGTTAAGACGCTCTATAATGTTCCTCTCTATTCTCACTATAATTGTTGCCTAAATCCACCCTTAGCGCAGGTTTAATGTTCTATTTAAGGAACTAACATGGAGTCAATGTTTTCTGATGACTTTGGAGTTTGAGGATAAATACTTGATGAAAACTGAACTAAAATTTGCACATGTGGGCGGCTTCTGCAAATGAGACATACTTTATTATTGAACACACAAACGTGTGGGAAGGAAATATAATTTCTTCTCTGAGCAATCTATGTAAATTGTGTCAAAGCAGTATCTAAATATTTGCATACCGTGCATTGAAAACTATATAATGAAAAAAAAACAAAAAAAAAAAAAAACAGACTTTAACTTTAACTTTAACTTCCACTCTGCTATAAACATCTCCATCATAATGATTCATAAACTGTTCATTATAAAAGTGCTAATACTATTATTATTAGTAAAGTTTACTTGGTCAAAGAAGAATGGATTTTCAAGAGAAATAGATAAGTCTAAGTCAAAATAATCAAATCCAAATCTTTGTTGTTTTGTCTGTTTACATTTTGTGACATCAACCAAACCATAAATTTGCAGAACGTGTATGATATATAAATTCAGTTTTATTCCATCAAATGTTCAACATATTGTTGCTGTCAGGTGGAAACTCCTTTTTTTTTTTTTTTTTTTGGTCATATAAGAGTTCTGTTGGTCAGTCTTCACGTTGGCCTGACGGTTTTAGAAAGATTATGAAAAGTGTTGAAAACAGCTTGTGACTACATCTCTTAACTCCATTTATGTATGTATGTATGTATGTATGTATGTATGTATGTATGTATGTATTTATTTATTTAATTTACTTTGTTTATCCAGTTTCCCAAAAAATAACTGTTTTGGACATAAAAAGTTAGGGCCAGTGGGAAAAAAAATCTAATTAAGCTCCAATATATATTTATTATTATTATTATTATTATTATTATTATTATTATTATGGGAATTAACCCTTTCATGCATGAATTATGAGAACCTTAGTCAATATTTTTTTTTTCTTGAGTGTTTTTATTCCTCTTTAGGCATGAAAAAAACAATGCAATTGATTTTTTTTTTTTTTTTTAAATTAACCTATTTTCCGTGGAGTTACAAAAATGTCCACTCAGCTGGACACCATGCATTTAATTTTTGAAGCAAAGAAACATGTATTTAAAACTCATCATCAGAAAGTGATATACTGTGTGAAAACTATAAAATAAAAACATTTTTAATGAGTGCTAATCATATGTTTTCTCACGTTTTTTTCATACTCTAATACTAGTTCTTACTCATTTCATGGAGATAATATCCTCCTGAGACCCAGAAAATGGACAATTTTAGCTTTTTTACATTAAAAAATTATCTTGATTGGAAACTGCATAATGCAAGTTTTTTCAAATACACTTAAAAA
Source organism: Sphaeramia orbicularis (assembly GCF_902148855.1). NCBI lineage: Eukaryota > Metazoa > Chordata > Actinopteri > Kurtiformes > Apogonidae > Sphaeramia > Sphaeramia orbicularis. The sequence continues at coordinate 56,889,906 of NC_043961.1, forward strand.
TAATTTTTATTTATTGATATTTTACATGGAATGTCCTTTGCAATGGACAGTATTTTTTTAGTTAAACTGTCAAACTTTTGTCCCCTACAGAGGACAAAATACATTGCTGGGTCTCAGGAGGATATGCAAAAAAAAAAAAAAAAGTTTTTTGTTTCAGAAAACTGTTAATTACAGTCTAATAACAATTAGCAATTGACTTACACTAAAACATGTTCCTGCAGATCAGGTTTATCAAGAGCAGCAAAGTTACAATAATTGTATGAATGTCAGTGTTTGGGATGATGCATAAGCTCCACTGTGTTGGCTGATATGGAACTAAAACAACAAAACCCACGAATAAACAATAGAACAGCTGCAGAATAACTGTCCACTGTAGTGACCACGATGCATGAAAGGGTTAACTTAAAAAATGCTGTCCATTGCAAAGGACATTCAATATAAAACATCAATAAATAGAAAGTATTTTTAAATATATCTGAAAAAACTGTTGCATTATGCAGTTTCCAATCAAGACAATTTTTAATGCAAAAAAGCTAAAATTGTCAATTTCCTGGGTCTCAGGAGGATATTATCTTCATGAAATGAGTAAGAACTAGTATTAGAGTATGATAAAATGTGAGAAAACATATGATTAGCACTCATTCAAAATGTTTTTATTTCATAGTTTTCACACAGTATATCATTTTATGATGATGAGTTTTAAATACATGTTTCTTTGCTTCAAAAATTAAATGCATGGTGTCCAGCTGAGTGGACATTTTTGTAACTCCACAAAAAATAGGTTCATAAAAAAATTAAATTGCATTGTTTTTTTTTCATGCCTAAAGAGGAATAAAAACACTCAAGAAAAAAAATATTGACTAAGGTTCTCATAATTCATGCATGAAAGGGTTACACTGTCAAACTTTTGTCCCCTACAGAGGACAAAATGCATTGCTGGGTCTCAGGAGGACATGAAAAAAAAAAAAAAAACTTTTTCTTTCAGAAAACTGTTAATTACAGTCTAATAACAATTATCAATTGACTTACACTAAAACATGTTACTGCAGATCAGGTTTATCAAGAGCAGCAAAGTTACAATAATTGTATGAATGTCAGTGTTTGGGATGATGCATAAGTGTCCACTATGTTGGCTGATATGGAACTAAAACAACAAAACCCATGAATAAACAATAGAACAGCTGGAGAATAACTGTCCCCTGGAGTGACCACTATGCATGAAAGGGTTAATGAAGAATTCAGACCCAAACAGAGCATTTACAGTTTATGTAGAACACAGGGAAATGTTTGAAAATTCATAATTCCATTTAAAACAGTAAAATATCACTCCTTTAAGTCAACTAGACACAAAACAGAAAACAAGGTAAGTCAAATTTAGACTATTAAAAATACATTTTGTGAACAACTTTTTCATCAATGCCTCAAAATGACATGATTAACAACACCGACTCCAGTTTCAGAGAGACTGAGGAAGCACGTGTCAATTTCCAGGGTCTGCCGGCGTTGAAAAAAGGACTTGATTGCTTGACTTTGAACACCCTCAGAGGCTCGCTGGCAATAACTACCACGAGAAGTAGCTGTCATGGCTGGTAGTATGACTCACACAAGCTGGAGAATGATGTCCTGGATGAATATCCTTTAGCCCCACTGGGAGTGTGCTGTCCCGCTCCTCTGATGTCTTTGAGTGTCTCGGACCTAGAGGTCAGCATCTCATTTTACACGGACAAAAATCTATTACAAAACCTATCTCTCTCCACTTGCATTAAACCCAAAGGGAAAGAGAGGCTTTTCTCTAATTGTTTTTCCTTGGCTGCAGAAGTGTCCTGGATATAAGTGAACATAGTCCATATTATAGGTTTGATTGGTGAGAGGGTCATTCAGACACATCATTTAAGCATAGAACAGTACAGCACCCACTTATTCACAGCCTCCTGTTTCTACAGCGGAGACACTGATAATGAATAGTATAGAGCACAGGTGTCAAACATGCGGCCCGGGGGCCAAAACCGGCCCGCCAAAGGGTCCAATCTGGGCCGCAGGATGAATTTGCAAAGTGTAAAAATTACACTGAAGATATAAACAGTCAAAGATGTCGAAGTCGTTTTTGTTCAGGTTCCACATACAGACCAATCTGATGTCAACTAAAATAAAAAGCATAATAATCTATAAATAATGACTCCGAATTTTCTTAGTTTAATGTGAAAAACATAATATTACATTACATCTATAAATAAGTAATGACAACTCCTAAATTTTCTATTTATTTTAGTGTAAAAACTTACAGTAAATGATGAAAATATTAACATTTACAAACTATCCTTTAACAATAAAATGCAAAAAACCTGAAATTTTGAAAGTAAAATTTTAACATTATTCTTCCTGTTATTAAATATTTTGTGCCTTTTGTAGATCCGATCCGTAATATGCATGTATAAATGCTAAGTTGAGGTGTAATATTGTTAAAATTGCACTTATTTTTCTCAAGAAATTTCAGTTTTTTTCAGGTTATTCACATCATTTTTGTTTGGATAGTTTCCAAATGTACATATTTTTATAATTTAACTTTGATTGAACTAAAACAAGGAGGAAACATTTGGAGTCGTCATTACACTGGTCAACAACAAATATATTGTTTAAGTTTTTTGAGCTGATTTAGGATCATTTTGGTGTGCTGAATCCAAAAATCACATTCATTTTGCTCAATCAGGTCAACTTTCTGAACTATGCTACATATTGGCTTTTTAACATTTTTGCTTACATTTATGGGCATTTTCACATCATATGATACAAAATTCTTTCATATTTCTTGCAATAAACGAGTTGTGAAGATTTTACTTTTGCCAATTTATGATTAATGTTTTTTTTTAATATTACAGGTGAATGAAATGGCTTCGACTAGAAGATCTTGCAAAAATAAACCTGACGTATTCTGCTACATCTGCGGTGAATACACCATTGTACCTAACAGGAATCAAGTCACAAGTTTTATAAAGTGTGCTTACCAATCTTATTTTGGTATTAATTATTCTATTTTGTGAGAAGATCAAATTTTTCAAAATCAAATGAGCAAAAAAACCCTGACCTGATTGAGAAAAATAGATGTCATTTTTGGATTTAGCGGTGCAAAATGGTCCTAATTCAGTTGAAAAAACCTAGACAACTTGCAAAAAAACATTTTTTTTGTAACCCAGTGTTATTATTAAAAATGTTATTATTCATTCTACATCTGCCAACTGCTAACATATGACTCACACAAATACAAATAATCAAACACTTTCATTTTAATACATATAATACATTATAAACCCACTTTTTGGAGAAAATCTATCGTGTGTTTGCCTAATTGCGAGTGTCACGTAGGGGCTGAAATGAAACAGAATACATGCTTTGTTTCTGACATTAATACCTAAGAGGAGTATTAAAGCTATCATGGATAATTGCTTTAACCCTTCAATAAAAGCATCACTGACAAAAATGAAAACCTCATTAAATAAGATGAGATCACTGTTTTTGTGAGCGGTAATGAAATGACATTAGAGCTGCTCATTAATGGACCCATTATTGATGCACCTCTAATAAGATGAATGGATGCTAAAATCAGTATTATTATTATTATTATTATTATTATTATTATTGTTATTTTTAGTTTATATGTGCATTTTAACCCTTTCATGGATAGGGGTCACTACAATGGACAGCTATTTTACAGCTGTTCTCTTGTATATTCATGGGATTTGTTGTTTTCATTCCATATCAGCCAACACAGTGGATACTTATGCATCACCCCATACGCTCCAGTTCACACCATTACTGTAACTTTACTGTTCTTGATAAACCTGATCTGCAGTAACATGTTTGAATGTAAATCAATTGCTTGTTATTATTATTAAACAGTGTTTTTTTTTTTTTTTTTTTTTTTTTACTAAACAGGTTTTTTTTTTTTTTTTGCATATTATCTCCATGAAGTGAGTAATGAGTAGTATTAGAATGTGTTAAAATGTGAGAAAACACATTAGAAGCAGTATTTATTATTATTATTATTATTATTATTATTATTATTATTATTATTATTATTATTATTATTATTATTATTTCATGGTTTGCAAGTGATGTATCAGTAAATACGTGTTGTTGTTTTTTGCTTCAAAAATCAAATGCATGGCGTCAAACTGCATGGACATTTTTGGAACTCCATGAAAAATAGATTCATAACAAAATTTTCAGTTGCATTGTTTTTTTTTTTTTTCATGCCTACAGAGGAATAAAAAAAACTCAAGAAAATAAATCTGGATTAAGGTTCTCACAATTCATGCATGAAAGGGTTAATGTATTTAAAGGGGTGTAAGTGCTGTGTTTCCATTTTCTTTTAGCTGTTCGATATGTTTTCTACATCTTCTCAAGTCTTTTTATTTCCACAGAACATTTTCAAGGCCACGATAAAGGTCCTTGTAAAGTTCTCAAAAAGCTCAAGCAGCTCTTATGGCGGTTCTCTCGTACCGATGTAGGAAAAGGTAAGGGGCTGATACCGGACTGAAAAGGCTTTTCTTGTGGATTGTGAAACTGAATCGGCACCACTCTTTAATAGCGTCCCTGGGCACATACAGTAGTCTGTCCTACAAGAAACAAGAACAATACTGCGTGATGGCGGCGGTGGAGAACATGGAGATGAAGAGCGAATGACATTCGAGTCCGATCATCTTGTTCTTTCAAAATAACGTTGTGTGATTTTTCGATGGGACCACAGAATGCTGAACCGTAAAAGAAAATCATAAAAATCATTCAGAGCAAGAATAAAATCTTTTGGAGGAGAATTCTAAAGCAAGTCTCCAGTGAAACAGACTCAGCATAGACAGGGAAGTTTAAGATATTGTGACTGGCGGTTCTGTTGAAAGAAGAAAGTACTGTGAAAATGCAAACTTAAGTCATTCTGGGTGCAAAAGGGTGTCTCCTTCAGTTTTTGCAAAGGAAAAATTCCCAATAAAGATGTAGAGGAAAGTAATGACCCCTCCAGATTGAGAAATTTACCTTGGACTTTCTATTAACTATACACCTAACAAAAAGTGCCTCTAAAAAAACAAACTCTCTCCCAAAAATGCCAGAAGTTCCCAAGGGTCAATTTAATACCTTTCACAAACCGACGGATGGAAAGCTGAAAAAAAAAAAAAAAAAAAAATTCAGCAAAACTACTCTTGAGAATGAAAACGCCGATAAATAAAAGAGGAAAAATCTATAAAATGACAAAGGTGGCACTAAACTCTGCTCACAGATTAACCCTTTTAAGACTGTTTTCATGTTTTCTTTGCAATAAAAGTGTCAGAAAATGTCTTTTTTGCCAATTCTTTTGCACCTTTTTTTACAGGAAGAACTTAACTTTCAATATCTGGCCATTATTTATCATGACACTGGTCAACAACAAATATATTGTTTAAGTTTTTTGAGCTGATTTAGGATCATTTTGGTGTGCTGAATCCAAAAATCACATTAATTTTGCTCAGTCAGGTCAACTTTCTGATCTATGCTACATATTGGCTTTTTAACATTTTTGCTTACATTTATGGGCATTTTCACATCATATGATACAAAATTCTTTCATATTTCTTGCAATAAACGAGTTCTGAAGATTTACTTTTGCCAATTTATGATTGTTTTTTTTAATATTACAGGTGAATGAAATGGCTTCGACTAGAAGATCTTGCAAAAATAAGCCTGACGTATTCTGCTACATCTGCGCTGAATACACCATTGTACCTAACAGGAATCCTGTTAGAAAATGATTTTTTTTTTTTCTCTTAAAACCTATTTTGGGTGAGAACTATATAAAAAAATCAACTGATAAAGTCACAAAAATGTAATCGATTTTGTGAGAAGATCAAATTTTCCAAAATCAAATTAGCAAAAAAAACCTGACCTGATTGAGAAAAACAGATGTCATTTTTGGATTTAGCGGTGCAAAATGGTCCTAATTCAGTTGAAAAAATCTAGACAACTTGCAAAAAACATTCTTTTATAACCCAGTGTAATTGGTTCGGTGTGCACTACTTAATTTTAATTGGCTGGTTTTATGTCAGTCAAAACATGGACGAATGAATTCTATCGGAATTTTATAAAGCATGTGTCATATTTCTAACGTGGAAAAGTTATTTTGTGATATATATCGTTAATGATCATTTTGTCTTCTGCTAATGTAATTATACTTAAAATAAAAGAATAACAGAAGCAATACAACAGGTCTTGAAATAACATCCCATCAACGCTGCTGTACAACCACGCACAAAACTCCGTCAGTTACTCATACATCCAAAAGACAAAAAAGCACCAGACCGAAAATGCAACGTCATCTATGAAATACCTTGAAAATCGGGGAAACAGGACGATCATTCAACACAAGGAAAAAAGAACACCAAAAAGAATGCAAAAAGGAGACAGTGGGGCGATTCACATGGACTCAAAAGGACAAAACAGAACAGGAGAACCTAAAATCAGCCATCACGGACCAAGGTTCTAATAGTTTTGGATTTTTCATTATAGTTTAGTTTTATTTCGTTTCGACTTTTTTTTTTCTCTAATTCAGTTAGTTTTAATTAGTTTTTAGAGCAGGTTTGCTAGTTTTTATTAGTTTTCGTTATTTTCTAAATGCTTAGTTTTAGTTTAGTTTTAGTTTTTTCATATGTTTTATCTTCTTTGCCATTGAATTCAACTAAATCCCAGACAGGACTCTACTGCTTTCTTCCAACTTCTTCCAACGGGGGAGGTGCGGTCGGCTCGACGGGCTCTGATTGGTCCGTCAAGCCGACCGGATGATAAATGACACATCAGCAGCAAGGTTCTAATGGTTTTGGATTTTTCATTATAGTTTAGTTTTATTTAGTTTTGACCTTTTTTTCTCTAATTCAGTTAGTTTTAATTAGTTTTTACAGCAGGTTTGCTAGTTTTTATTAGTTTTCGTAATTTTGTAAACGCTTAGTTTTGGTTTAGTTTTAGTTTTTTTTATATCTTTCATCTCCCTCGCCATTGATTCAAATAAATCCCACACAGGACTCTGCTGCTTTCTCCCAACTTTAGTCTCCATGTTTCCAGGTAGAGTGGGGACAAGAAGACGACTGGAAACCACAAGTGACGAGAAGTGACGGACTGTTAAATATCATATGGTGCCACTAGCTAAAATTGCTAGCACGAAATAAATCAATTTCATATCAATCCGACATTGATAAAGACGAAAACGAAGGGAATTTTATCCATAATTTTTATACATCTTTTATACATCTAAGCACACAATACAGTTTCAGTTAGCTATCGTTTTTTCTTTAGATTATTGCTTGTATTTATTTCAGTTAACAAAAATGTTTTTTCAATTCTAGTTTTCGTCATTTCGTTAGTTTTCGTTAACGATAATAACCTTGGTCAGCAGCACGTCGGATGACGCTTCTGAGGACGACTGGAGTCACAGTCGAAACTGTCCAGCAGGTAACATAAAAAAAAAAAAATACACCTTGTCTGAACAAAAGAAAAAGAAAAGTATGATATACAGGGTGACCCAAAAAAATGGGAATTTTTGAAGTGCGTATTGGCAGACATGAGCAAGTGGCAGCACTGCGAGACAGTGACCTTGAGCAAGTAAACACACCCCCATTTTAGTAACCATCGGCGGCTGTGCGAGAATTGTTCGGTAACCGTGTGATCTCAAGATTCGGTAACGTTCCCTGCCCCCCTAGATCGCCAGATTTGTCCGTTTGTGATTTTTTTCTTGTGGGGCTATCTCAAGAGTAAAGTGTACACGACTCGACCAAGAACTCTGGATGAGTTAAAACACAGAATTCAGGATGAAATTCACAGTATCCCAGCTGAGATGTTGCAGCGGTCAATGAGGAATCTCAACAGCAGATTTCAAGAATGCATTCGTACAGGAGGACGCCATCTACAGGAAGTAATTAAAAAAAAAAAGAAAATTCCATCGTTGTTTCTTAAATGGCATGTTTTAAGGTTTCAATTACTATGAGTAAAATATTTTTCTTCCATCACTCTTGGTTTTATTGGATTGTTAAAAAGTTCCCGTTTTTTTGTGTCACCCTGTATATTGTTATCATTTTATCGCCCAGCTCTACTGTAAAGTGCAAAATGCAGCACCACAGACAGTGCCGTTGTTAAAGGGTTAAATACAAGTGCAAGCCCAATGTTAACATGTCTTAATAGAATTTCACATTGGTCAAAAAACACTAGTTTCTGTCTCTATAGTGGTCACTTATTCAGTATTTAACTGGGATCCTAATTAACCTTACAGTTCAGTTTCCTCTCAGTGTCTCTGGTGATTAGTTACCTCAGAAAACCACAGACAAAAGCAGAATAAAGCAGTGGATGGATAGAAGCACTGTCCACAGCATTAATGGAAAGGTCATATCGCGAAGGAAGAAGTGAAAAATCACGTCGGCGCTGTACTTAATATAAACCCACATTTAGTCTGAGATCCACACGGTTTATTTTTTGTCTCTCATGAATCTCTTTCAACGGAACAATAAAGATGTTGCAAGAGTGGCTTAAACTCACACCTCTGGTTATTCACACCTCTTTAATTTGCAATATCAAGTGTGAAATATGGGACCCCACTGTAAAGAAAATTGCACATACCACTAGACAATTTTAATTATCATTAGAAGAAGGGTTTGGATGTTTAATGCTTATAAACTTGCAGCATAAGCAGTTTCATTTTAAAGCGCTGCAGCTAAAAAAGAATGATAAAAACACATATCCCACCAAATTGACAAACAAAAGTTTATGATACCTTTTCTACGTTTTCATTACTTTTATATTTCTCTGTAATAGCACACCAAAAGGATCATTGTTAGAATTTATAGTTGTTTATGTAAATGTTTAATTTAATCCCCTTTGACAGAACATCTGCTGTTTTATTCCTCTACAGAGCTTTTTCTACGCGATATGTAAACCATCCATCCAAGGAAAGAAATAACATCCACGTAGCTTGTTATTGATGTTTTTGCTCATGTTTTACTCATATTGCAGATTGCCAAAAGATGATGTAAAAAGTATGTTGTGAAATTCTACAAAGTATCACACTGTCAGACAAGGTCGTTTTGGACAGAGGCGCCCAGGCCCTGAGGTTTATGTCAAAATCTGTCCGAAAGTATCAACAAAACAACAATGATGTGGAAACTGACCTGATTATTTAGTTGGAACATGAATAAAAGATGGTGCATTTTAGTGGAGATATTATCTTATGGTATGAAACAGTAAAATCATTAAATTAAACTTCTATGTGAGTAATATCGTTGTTTTTGTTTTATCATATTAGTAACACTTTATGATAAGTACAATACTGGATTTTCACTGAAAAATGCAAAATACAGAAGATAATATTAGAGTAAATGGTGATAAATCACTTAGGAAAGGTTAAAAATAGAGAAAATATCATTTGGAAGCAGCAATGGATCCTTATGGGTTAAGAAAAACAGGTATCCAAGAAAAAAAACACTTAGATAAAAAGTGTTTTTTTTTTCCTTTTATTTTATGGTTTTCACTGATCCAGTTAAAAATGAAGCTCATGTGTGACTAAAGTACTGACTCAGTGCTTGTTAACCCCTGATCTGTCTTAAGTTTTCTCTGTTTTGGATATAATAACACTTAACTTTCATCTGACCTTTAATGAAAATCTACCTGATTGGTGAATTAAATATAGGAAAATAGTGGATTTTCACTGAAAAATGCAAAATACAGAAGGTAATATTAGAATAAATGGTGATAAATCACTTAGGAAAGATTAAAAATAGAGAAAATATCATTTGGAAGCAGCAAAGGGTCCTTATGGGTTAAGAAAAACAGGCATCCAAGAAAAAAAAAACACTTTGATAAAAAGTGTTTTTTTTTTTTTTTTTTATTTTATGGTTTTCACTGATCCAGTTAAAAATGAAGCTCATGTGTGACTAAAGTACTGACTCAGTGCTTGTTAACCCCTGATCTGTCTTAAGTTTTCTCTGTTTTGGATATAATAACGCTTAACTTTCATCTGACCTTTAATGAAAATCTACTTGATCTGTGAATAAAATATAGGAAAATAGTGGATTTTCACTGAAAAATGCAAAATACAGAAGATAATATTAGAATAAATGGTGATAAATCACTTAGGAAAGATTAAAAATAGAGAAAATATCATTTGGAAGCAGCAAAGGGTCCTTATGGGTTAAGAAAAACAGGCATCCAAGAAAAAAAAAACACTTTGATAAAAAGTGTTTTTTTTTTTTTTTTATTTTATGGTTTTCACTGATCCAGTTAAAAATGAAGCTCATGTGTGACTAAAGTACTGACTCAGTGCTTGTTAACCCCTGATCTGTCTTAAGTTTTCTCTGTTTTGGATATAATAACACTTAACTTTCATCTGACCTTTAATGAAAATCTACTTGATCGGTGAATAAAATATAGGAAAATAGTGGATTTTCACTGAAAAATGCAAAATACAGAAGATAATATTAGAGTAAATGGTGATAAATCACTTAGGAAAGATTAAAAATAGAGGAAAAATACATTTGGAAGCAGCAATGGATCCTTACGGGTTACGAAAAAAGGGTGTCAAAAAAAAAAAACACTTTGATAAAAAGTTTATTTTGTTTTTTTTTTTTTTATGGTTTTCACTGATCCAGTTAAAAATGAAGCTCATGTGTGACTAAAGTACTGACTCAGTGCTTGTTAACCCCTGATCTGTCTTAAGTTTTCTCTGTTTTGGATATAATAACGCTTAACTTTCATCTGACCTTTAATGAAAATCTACTTGATCTGTGAATAAAATATAGGAAAATAGTGGATTTTCACTGAAAAATGCAAAATACAGAAGATAATATTAGAATAAATGGTGATAAATCACTTAGGAAAGATTAAAAATAGAGAAAATATCATTTGGAAGCAGCAAAGGGTCCTTATGGGTTAAGAAAAACAGGCATCCAAGAAAAAAAAAACACTTTGATAAAAAGTGTTTTTTTTTTTTTTTTATTTTATGGTTTTCACTGATCCAGTTAAAAATGAAGCTCATGTGTGACTAAAGTACTGACTCAGTGCTTGTTAACCCCTGATCTGTCTTAAGTTTTCTCTGTTTTGGATATAATAACGCTTAACTTTCATCTGACCTTTAATGAAAATCTACTTGATCGGTGAATAAAATATAGGAAAATAGTGTATTTTCACTGAAAAATGCAAAATACAGAAGATAATATTAGAGTAAATGGTGATAAATCACTTAGGAAAGATTAAAAATAGAGGAAAAATACATTTGGAAGCAGCAATGGATCCTTACGGGTTACGAAAAAAGGGGGTCAAAAAAAAAAAAACACTTTGATAAAAAGTTTATTTTGTTTTTTTTTATTTTATGGTTTTCACTGATCCAGTTAAAAACGAAGCTCATGTGTGACTAAAGTACTGACTCAGTGCTTGTTAACCCCTGATCTGTCTTAAGTTTTCTCTGTTTTGGATATAATAACACTTAACTTTCATCTGACCTTTAATGAAAATCTACCTGATTGGTGAATTAAATATAGGAAAATAGTGGATTTTCACTGAAAAATGCAAAATACAGAAGATAATATTAGAATAAATGGTGATAAATCACTTAGGAAAGATTAAAAATAGAGAAAATATCATTTGGAAGCAGCAAAGGGTCCTTATGGGTTAAGAAAAACAGGCATCCAAGAAAAAAAATAACACTTTGATAAAAAGTGTTTTTTTTTTTTTTTTATTTTATGGTTTTCACTGATCCAGTTAAAAATGAAGCTCATGTGTGACTAAAGTACTGACTCAGTGCTTGTTAACCCCTGATCTGTCTTAAGTTTTCTCTGTTTTGGATATAATAACGCTTAACTTTCATCTGACCTTTAATGAAAATCTACTTGATCTGTGAATAAAATATAGGAAAATAGTGGATTTTCACTGAAAAATGCAAAATACAGAAGATAATATTAGAATAAATGGTGATAAATCACTTAGGAAAGAATAAAAATAGAGGAAGAGGTCATTTGGAAGCAGCAAAGGGTCTTTATGGGTTAAGAAAAACAGGCATCCAAACAAAAACACTTGGATAATTTTTATTTTTATTTTTATTTTATGGTTTTCACTGATCCAGTTAAAAATGAAGCTCATGTGTGACTAAAGTACTGACTCAGTGCTTGTTAACCCCTGATCTGTCTTAAGTTTTCTCTGTTTTGGATATAATAACGCTTAACTTTCATCTGACCTTTAATGAAAATCTACTTGATCTGTGAATAAAATATAGGAAAATAGTGGATTTTCACTGAAAAATGCAAAATACAGAAGATAATATTAGAATAAATGGTGATAAATCACTTAGGAAAGAATAAAAATAGAGGAAGAGGTCATTTGGAAGCAGCAAAGGGTCTTTATGGGTTAAGAAAAACAGGCATCCAAACAAAAACACTTGGATAATTTTTATTTTTATTTTTATTTTATGGTTTTCACTGATCCAGTTAAAAATGAAGCTCATGTGTGACTAAAGTACTGACTCAGTGCTTGTTAACCCCTGATCTGTCTTAAGTTTTCTCTGTTTTGGATATAATAACACTTAACTTTCATCTGACCTTTAATGAAAATCTACTTGATCGGTGAATAAAATATAGGAAAATAGTGGATTTTCACTGAAAAATGCAAAATACAGAAGATAATATTAGAGTAAATGGTGATAAATCACTTAGGAAAGATTAAAAATAGAGGAAAAATACATTTGGAAGCAGCAATGGATCCTTACGGGTTACGAAAAAAGGGTGTCAAAAAAAAAAAACACTTTGATAAAAAGTTTATTTTGTTTTTTTTTTTTTTATGGTTTTCACTGATCCAGTTAAAAATGAAGCTCATGTGTGACTAAAGTACTGACTCAGTGCTTGTTAACCCCTGATCTGTCTTAAGTTTTCTCTGTTTTGGATATAATAACGCTTAACTTTCATCTGACCTTTAATGAAAATCTACTTGATCTGTGAATAAAATATAGGAAAATAGTGGATTTTCACTGAAAAATGCAAAATACAGAAGATAATATTAGAATAAATGGTGATAAATCACTTAGGAAAGATTAAAAATAGAGAAAATATCATTTGGAAGCAGCAAAGGGTCCTTATGGGTTAAGAAAAACAGGCATCCAAGAAAAAAAAAACACTTTGATAAAAAGTGTTTTTTTTTTTTTTTTATTTTATGGTTTTCACTGATCCAGTTAAAAATGAAGCTCATGTGTGACTAAAGTACTGACTCAGTGCTTGTTAACCCCTGATCTGTCTTAAGTTTTCTCTGTTTTGGATATAATAACGCTTAACTTTCATCTGACCTTTAATGAAAATCTACTTGATCGGTGAATAAAATATAGGAAAATAGTGTATTTTCACTGAAAAATGCAAAATACAGAAGATAATATTAGAGTAAATGGTGATAAATCACTTAGGAAAGATTAAAAATAGAGGAAAAATACATTTGGAAGCAGCAATGGATCCTTACGGGTTACGAAAAAAGGGGGTCAAAAAAAAAAAAAACACTTTGATAAAAAGTTTATTTTGTTTTTTTTTATTTTATGGTTTTCACTGATCCAGTTAAAAACGAAGCTCATGTGTGACTAAAGTACTGACTCAGTGCTTGTTAACCCCTGATCTGTCTTAAGTTTTCTCTGTTTTGGATATAATAACACTTAACTTTCATCTGACCTTTAATGAAAATCTACCTGATTGGTGAATTAAATATAGGAAAATAGTGGATTTTCACTGAAAAATGCAAAATACAGAAGATAATATTAGAATAAATGGTGATAAATCACTTAGGAAAGATTAAAAATAGAGAAAATATCATTTGGAAGCAGCAAAGGGTCCTTATGGGTTAAGAAAAACAGGCATCCAAGAAAAAAAAAACACTTTGATAAAAAGTGTTTTTTTTTTTTTTTATTTTATGGTTTTCACTGATCCAGTTAAAAATGAAGCTCATGTGTGACTAAAGTACTGACTCAGTGCTTGTTAACCCCTGATCTGTCTTAAGTTTTCTCTGTTTTGGATATAATAACGCTTAACTTTCATCTGACCTTTAATGAAAATCTACTTGATCTGTGAATAAAATATAGGAAAATAGTGGATTTTCACTGAAAAATGCAAAATACAGAAGATAATATTAGAATAAATGGTGATAAATCACTTAGGAAAGAATAAAAATAGAGGAAGAGGTCATTTGGAAGCAGCAAAGGGTCTTTATGGGTTAAGAAAAACAGGCATCCAAACAAAAACACTTGGATAATTTTTATTTTTATTTTTATTTTATGGTTTTCACTGATCCAGTTAAAAATGAAGCTCATGTGTGACTAAAGTACTGACTCAGTGCTTGTTAACCCCTGATCTGTCTTAAGTTTTCTCTGTTTTGGATATAATAACGCTTAACTTTCATCTGACCTTTAATGAAAATCTACTTGATCTGTGAATAAAATATAGGAAAATAGTGGATTTTCACTGAAAAATGCAAAATACAGAAGATAATATTAGAATAAATGGTGATAAATCACTTAGGAAAGAATAAAAATAGAGGAAGAGGTCATTTGGAAGCAGCAAAGGGTCTTTATGGGTTAAGAAAAACAGGCATCCAAACAAAAACACTTGGATAATTTTTATTTTTATTTTTATTTTATGGTTTTCACTGATCCAGTTAAAAATGAAGCTCATGTGTGACTAAAGTACTGACTCAGTGCTTGTTAACCCCTGATCTGTCTTAAGTTTTCTCTGTTTTGGATATAATAACACTTAACTTTCATCTGACCTTTAATGAAAATCTACTTGATCGGTGAATAAAATATAGGAAAATAGTGGATTTTCACTGAAAAATGCAAAATACAGAAGATAATATTAGAGTAAATGGTGATAAATCACTTAGGAAAGATTAAAAATAGAGGAAAAATACATTTGGAAGCAGCAATGGATCCTTACGGGTTACGAAAAAAGGGTGTCAAAAAAAAAAAAAACACTTTGATAAAAAGTTTATTTTGTTTTTTTTTATTTTATGGTTTTCACTGATCCAGTTAAAAACGAAGCTCATGTGTGACTAAAGTACTGACTCAGTGCTTGTTAACCCCTGATCTGTACTAACAACCAGTGCCCTAATTAGTATCATAATACAATAGTGACATATTCAGAGTGTTTCTGTGGTGCATGTTGGGATACAGGGTCAGAACATCATGACTGAATAGGAAGGACAACCCAAGGGACACTAAGGGAAGGAGAAAAGCACGGACAGATAACAACTATTATGTGCTGTGATCATATCTCTGTTTATGGATAGAAATAATCTCCCTTAACCCCCCCCCCATTACATACAGAGCATTATTTAGACATCAATGAACAATTTGCCTACATTATGATCTATAATCAAATACATTATAAAATGAGACGCTGAAATATATTGTTTTTTCTATATTTTTATGGATATATTATTATCCCCACCAGGAGGTATTGTGATCACTTTGTTTTGTGTGTTTGTTTGTTTGTTTGTTAGCAACTTTACGGGAAAACTATTCCAACCATCTTTACCAAATCTTCCCCACAGATAGTCCTAGGCCCTGGGACCAACCCATTAAATTTTGGGCCAAGTAGGCCAAAGTTCAAGGTCACAGCAAGGTCACAAAATCTACTATTTTCCTATCTCTCATCATTGAGCAATTTTCAAAAATTCATTAAAAAAATTCAAAACGACTCCATTTAGCCTCCAATTTGATCCACCTGTAGCTTAGAACAATATCTTGTATCTGGCACAGAATTGTCCACATCCACAGTGGAATGTGGACTCTGTGGACATTTCAGTTTAACATTGAAAATCCCATTTATGGCACATTTTTCATTATAACTCAACAAATATTGACTGGAATTTAATATAATTTGACATACACATGACTGGTACCAAGCTTCAACTTTGTACAAAATATTGTTCCGTTCCATTTCTCTTCCGTTACGCTCTGTCGGTTTTTGTTATTTTTTTACGCACCATTTTCAAAAAATCATAAAAAATGCAATTCATGAATGAAATATTAGGAAATTTGTTTTGCACATCCATGGACATATGTTCTATGACATAAGTTAAATTATGGAAGCAGTTACACAGGTAATTTGCGGGGGGTCACAATTGGTTTTCTCTTACATTCAAATGCTAACTAATAACTCAAAAATGACACCAGTTAGCCAACACGGTTACATTTCACTGGTCTACATTTTTTTAGAAATGATTTGCTTCAGAGATTAAATGTGCTAAATGTTACGTATTTTAATAAGATTAATTGGAAAATAAATGACAAAAGTGCCGGTTTGCTGATGTTTTCAAGGTATATGAGTAAGTATTATTACACATATATATTGGTTTATGTACATTTATATAATAGTTTTATAAATCTTCCACTAAATAGAACCTGTAAAGTGAATGTATTCTAATGTGCAGACAGTGTTTTGAAGTAGATCTTGTAGCTCTGAGACAAATGTTCCTTTTGAGTCAAACCCATTCTCTCGTTAATTCTTGAATTTCACATTTTGACCCGAGGCTGTATCTTGGAAAGTTCAGCCAACCAGCATTTTTGACTTGATTTTTCTTTATCAGTGACTCTCGTGTGGTAAAATTTCATTACTTTTATTCTGGAAGCATTTTCCTTGCAGACCAGTGTTATCGACATATAGGAACTCGTATATGAGCTTTCATATGGCACCATTTTTGTTGACCTCGGATGACCTATGAGAAGTTCTTTCCACTTGCCAAATTTGGCGAAATTAGATCATGTGACTTCTGGTTACAATGGCAACTGACATCAGTTTTGTAATTTGTTAATAACTTTCGTTCTAATCATTTTACAAAGCTCAAAGCAGTACTAAATTGTATTGTGATCACTTTGCTTTGTGTGTTTGTGTGTTTGTTTGTTAGCAACATAACTCAAAACGTTATGGATGGATTTTCAGGAAATTTTCAGGAAATGATGATACTGGTACAAGGAAGAAATGATTAAATTTTGGTGGTGATCGGGGGGGTGGGCTCCGAGTGCTCTTCTTGTTTTCTTTTTTTCTTGTCGTCTATGTAAAACCTTTAGATAAATACATAGTAAAGACATATATGACTGTCCTGGCCTATTTACACTCAACAAAAATATAAACGCACCACTTTTGTTTTTGCTCCCATTTTTCATGAGCTGAACTCAAAGATCTAAAACTTTTTCTGTGTACACACAAGGTTTATTTCTCTCAAATATTGTTCACAAATCTGTCTAAATTTGTGTTAGTGAACACTTCTTCTTTGCTGAGATAATCCATCCACCTCACAGGTGTGGTATATCAAGATGCTGATTAGACAGCATGATTTTTGCACAGGTGTGCCTTAGGCTGGCCACAATAAAAGGCCACTCTAAAATGTGCAGTTTTATCACACAGCACAATACCACAGATGTCACAAGTTTTGAGGGAATATGCAATGGTCATGCTGACTTCAGGAATCTCCACCAGAGCTTTTGCCTGTGAACTGAATGTTCATTTCTCTACCATAAGCCATCTCCAAAGCTGTTTCAGAGAATTCATGAAGAAGACTGTGCGAGGAAAATGGTGGTCACACCAAATACTGACTGGTTTTCTGACCCCCCTGGACCACCCAATACTGTAAAACTGCACATTTTAGAGTGGCCTTTTATTGTGGCCAGCCTAAGTCACACCTGTGCAATAATCCTGCTGTCTAATCAGCATCTTGATATGCCACACCTGTGAGGTGGATGGATTATCTCAGCAAAGGACAAAGGAGAAGTGCTCACTAACACAGATTTAGACAAATTTATGAACAATATTTGAGAGAAATAGGCCTTTTGTGTACATAGAAAAAGTTTTAGATCTTTGAGTTCAGCTCATGAAAAATGGGAGCAAAAACAAAAGTGGTGCGTTTATATTTTGTTCAGTGTATATACAGCACGGTCAACAATCGTCGGCTTTTCCACCTTTGAACAACATGACCCATAATATTTGGTATTTGCTGTATATATATATATGTAGTCGAGTCGACATGATGTTCCCTGTGTGGAATAACTGGGACTGAAATAGTCCTTCAGTGGTGACTGTCTATATCAGTGTGTTATCGTTTTCAAAATCTTGCTCGCTGTGTGAAAGAACCACAACAATAACATCCAAGATGCAGCAACCTTACACCTCAAAATGGCAGGTTTTCACAAAGACGCCTGTAAATTTTTGGTGACATTTTCTTCCGCGGGCATTTTTCCTACCACCATTTGCCTCCCCGTGAACAAATGATCGACACAGGATATACAGGCATGCAACCTCTCCCCTGACACTAATTTGCAAATCCAGTCGCTGCATCAACCTAGCACCACATAAAATAAGTGTGATTCATTCAACAAACCAAAAAATATAGTCTCACCATAGTTTATTTTCCCAGTTATTTCTGCAACAGTTTTGAAACAAAAACACTGTGGCCAGCATTTTTATTTTACCATATTATTAAAAATGTAAATTAATTTTGCGATTATCTTATAGTGCACTGTTAATATTACAATATACACACTGTAAAAAAAAAAAAAAATCTGTAATTTAACAGAATTTTCACTGTTTATTTTACAGATTTTTCCTGTGTTTTGAAGATACAGGAAAATATCAATTACAATTTTTTTTTTTAAGAAAAGAAACATGTGTTTGAAACCCAATATCAGAAAGTGATATGAAAACAATGAAATAAAAACATTTTTAATGCTGCTAATCTGATGTCTTCTCACATTTTAACATATTCTAATGCTAGTAATTACTCACTTCATGGAGATAATATGCAAAAGAAAAAACCTTCTTGTCTAAAAAATAACAATTGATTTAAACTAAAACATGTCACTGCAGATAAGGTTTATCATAGAACAGCAAAGTTACAATAATGGTCTGAATGTCAGGGTATGAGATGAGTAAGTGTCCACTGTGTTGGCTCATATGGAACTAAAACAACAAAACCCATGAATATACAAGAGAACAGCTGGAAAGTAACTGTCCACTGGAGTGACTTATGCATGAAAGGGTTAATACACACTACATATTACTTTCTTATATTTAATCTATATAATAATAATAATAATAATAATAATAATAATAATAATAATAATAATAATAATAATAATAATAATAATAATGGTCAATACAGTCATTAGCAACAGCAGTGTCTATCAGTGTAAAATACTACTACTACTACTACTACTACTACTACTACTACTACTACTACTACTACTAATAATAATAATAATAATAATAATAATAATAATAATAATAATGGTCAATACAATCATTAGCAATAGCAGCATCTATCAGTGTATAATAATAATAATAATAATAATAATAATAATAATAATAATAATAATAATAATAATAATAATAATAATGGTCAATACAGTCATTAGCAACAGCAATGTCTATCAGTGTAAAATACTACTACTACTACTACTACTACTACTACTACTACTACTACTAATAATAATAATAATAATAATAATAATAATAATAATAATAATGGTCAATACAATCATTAGCAATAGCAGCATCTTTCAGTGTATAATAATAATAATAATAATAATAATAATAATAATAATAATAATAATAATAATAATAATAATGGTCAATACAGTCATTAGCAACAGCAGTGTCTATCAGTGTAAAATACTACTACTACTACTGCTACTACTACTACTACTACTACTACTACTACTACTACTAATAATAATAATAATAATAATAATAATAATAATAATAATTCATTCTTTCATTCATTCATTATCTGAACCTGCTTTATCCTCACTAGGGTCACAGGGGTCACTTGGAGCCTATCCCAGCTACATAGGGGCGAAGGCGGGGTACACCCTGGACAAGTCGCCGGTTCATCGCAGGGCATAAAAAAAAAAAAAAAAAAAAAAAAAAATAATAATAATAATAATAATAATAATAATAATAATGGTCAATACAGTCATTAGCAATAGCAGTGTCTATCAGTGTAAAATAATAATAATAATAATAATAAGAAGAAGAAGAAGAAGAACAATAAGAATAATACAAATGGTCAATACAGTCATTAGCAATAGCAGCGTCTATCAGTGTAAAATAATAATAATCCTATATACAATCCTATAAAATGTAAAATGTAACTTGAAGGTAAATTCTGTTCATTTAAATGTTATTTTGTTTGATTTTGCTTTGTTTTGTTTTGTGTTGTTTCTTTGCATGTTCTAAATAAATAAATAAATGACAGGGGCTCTGTATGCAATCATGGCACCTGTTCAAAGGTGATATAAAATAAAAAGAGGAATGTGTCTAAAAAAAAATCATTCCAACTTTATGGGTAACGGTGAGTATATAGTCAAACTACGCTCTTAAAATACACTCAAAGAGAGCAGGTGGGGGCCAGGTGTAATTTAATGTATGGGATTACACAGT
The DNA here is from genome assembly GCF_902148855.1 of Sphaeramia orbicularis. Classification (NCBI taxonomy): domain Eukaryota; kingdom Metazoa; phylum Chordata; class Actinopteri; order Kurtiformes; family Apogonidae; genus Sphaeramia; species Sphaeramia orbicularis. The sequence continues at coordinate 56,910,359 of NC_043961.1, forward strand.
TACATAGCTATTAAGTCACCTAATTAAAAATATAGATTAGAAAGCCCCTGACAGCGCTTACACTAAACACCTCTTGAAATGGGTCAAACATAAGTAATCACAGAGGTGACGTTCTGACACGATGTCTGCTTGTTTGTTTATGTTTATTTCTTCTCCCTGGAGGTTGGCGACTGCTTAGACTCATCTGTAGACATGACTTCCTCCCCTGATGGAGATAACGCTGGCTCTGATGCACTTGTAAGCGCTAAGTACTCTGTCTTGTTTAATCCTTCTGAGATTGTGAGAATGGATTTCAAAATTATAGAAGAATTCTTGGAGAGAGATTAAGAATGAACAAGATGATTAATGTTAGCATGTTAAAAGGCAGCTGTAATCTGTAAAATAGTGAATTTCACTGCCTGGCACATTGAATTCACCTAAAACACAGGTGTCAAACATGTGGCCCGGGGGCCAAATCCGGCCCGCCAAAGGATCCAATCTGGCCCGTGGGATGAATTTGTGAAATACAAAAATTACACTGAAGATATTAACAATGGAGGATGTCAAAATCATTTTAATTCAGATTCCACATACAGACCAATTAGGTATTAAGTGGGTTAGAATCGGTAAAATACTATCACATTAAACCTATAAATAATGAAAACAGACAATTTTATCTTTGTTTTGGTGTAAAAAAGGAAAAATTACATGAAAATGCTTTTGTTAAAAACTGTTATTTTACAAAAAAAAAAAAAAAAGTGAAAAACCTGAAATGTCTTAAGATAAATAAATGCAATTTTACCAATATTCTGCCTGTTATTAATGGTTTCATGCATTTGTAATTGTATGTGTAAATGATAATATTTAAAGGCAGAATATTGTTAAAATTGGACTTGTTTTTCTTAAGATGTTTCCAGTTGTTCGTGCTATTCAGATTTTTGTAGATGTTAAAAAAAAAAAATCTTGAATTAAGCCCAAAAAAATCTTGAATTAAGCCCAAAAAAATCTTGAATCAAGCAACAAAAAAAAAAGTTGAATTAAGAGAAAAAAAAAAAAAAATCTTGAATTAAGAAAAAAAAAAAAAAAAAAAAAACTTGAATTAAGCCAAAAAAATATCTTGAATTAAGTAGAAAAAAACTTGAATAGAGCAAAAACAAAACAAAAAAAATAAATCTTGAATAAAGCAAAAAAAAAAAAAAAACTTGAATTAAGCCAAAAAAATCTTGAATTAAGCAAAAAAAAAAATCTTGAATTAAGCAACAAAAAAATCTTGAATTAAGTAGAAAAAAAAATCTTGAATTAAGAAAAAAAAATCTTGAATAAAGCAAAAAAAAAAAAAAATCTTGAATTAAGCCCAAAAAAAATCTTGAATTAAGCAAAAAAAAAAAAAAAATCTTGAATCAAGCAAAAAAAAATAAAATTATACATCGTTAAAATTGGACTTGTTTTTCTTAAGATGTTTCCAGTTGTTCATGTTATTCAGATTTTTATAGACGCTAACATTATCATAATTTAATTTTACTTTTCTCCACTGTCATTATTTTAGTGGTCCGGCCCACTAGAGATCATTTTGGGCTGAATGTCGCCCCTGAACTAAAATGAGTTTGTCACCCCTGACCTAGAATTTGGAAAATTAACCCTTTCATGCACGAATTAGGACAACCTTAATCAAGATTTTTTTTTACTGAGTGTTTTTATTCCTCTTAAATTTGGCATCAATTGAACAGCTTTTTTTAATGTTTTTAATCTATTCTTGTATTTTACTCTTTTATTTAGGTTTTATCTATCTATTTATTTCTATTTTTATTTTATTATTATTATTATTATTATTATTATTATTATTATTATTATTATTATTATATTCTTCACAGTTTTTCTGTCTTTTAATCTATTCTTGTATTTTACTCTGTTATTTTGTTTTTTATTTATTTTTTTCTGTACAGCCCTTTGGTCCACTGTGGTTGTTTTAAAGTGTTTTACAAATAAAGTTGGATTGGATTTAAACAACAATGCAATTTAAATGTCTTTTATGAACCTATTTTTTATGGAGTTGCAAAAAAGTCCACTCAGCTGGACACCATGCGTTTAATTTTTGAAGCAAAGAAACATGTATTTACGAATATGCTATGTGAAAACTATGACATAAAACCATTTTTCATGCTGTTAATCGGAAGTTTTGTCCCATTTTAACATACTCTAATACTAGTCAGTACTCATGTCATGGAGATAATATGAAAAAAAAAAAAAAAAGGTGTTAATTACAGTCTAATAAAAATAATAAGCGATTACCTTACACTCAAACATGTTACTGTAGATCAATTTTATCAAGAATGGCAAAGTTACAGTAATGGTATCAATTACAGTGTATGAGATGATGCATGAGCGCCCAATGTGTTGGCTGATGTGCAACTAAAACAACAAAATCCATGAATATACAAGAGAACAGCTTTGAACAGCTGTCCATTGTAGTGACTGCTGTGCATGAAAGGGTTAAATAATACATGATTAATTCAGCTGAAAACTATAAAGTAAACATGCGGTTATTAACAGTATTTACTCATGTTATCACTGGAAAATGATGCATATGGGGGGAAAAAAAATAAACAATTGTGAGTATTTATTTATTTATTTTTTCCCCACATAATCATTTACTGAATTACCTAATTAATGAGCTCCATGGTTTGCTATTGATAGATACCTGGGGGTCTCTGGGAGATACTAACAATGAGGAGGCATTCTTCACTCTTAGCAGCACGGAAACAAAATATCCCATTGTCATCACAGTCACAGCCACTAGCAGCACAAACCCTCAAAGAGGCGCAGCGATGATTAGTCCCTTTGTTGCTATTAGCATTTGTGGATAAAAAGGGACTCATCTAGTATTTTGCTGACATGAAGTGTGTAATTATCATTCCATGTATAACAGGCTGCTTATTTGCCCTAGTGACATCCTCAAAGAGGGAGGTTGTGGTGCAGTGATCCATATCACTTTATCTCCCATTCCCCTTGGGGCACCACATTCGGCATGGAACAGCAGGCTAATAAAGATGACAGAGGTTTGTGCCACTGTTTAAAGGGGTACGCCACTTTTTTTTTTTTTTTTCCCCGCAAAGCAGTGCATGAAAACTTCATTAAAGTACAGTGTAATAACATTGATATGGAATGTTAGTTTTGGTCAGTGTGTTTTGCACGTATGTATGGAGAGACATTTGTTTCTTTATTCATCAATCAAAAAGAATGGATTTGCAATTAAAATGAATAGATAAGAGGTGGTCAACCTGCGTCTACGGAGCCTCATGCATCTCTTCGTCCTCCTTTGCTGTGATCAAACCAGCCGCCATTCTCCTCTACGTGGTCAAGCTAGCCGCTAGCGTTTTTCTTGTGCGCTACTCATTCGACAGTTACGGTAGATGAGCTGCATGGAGCGAATGTGCCAACAAAAGTAAGGACTCATTTATGCTCTACGTTAAAGATGCAGGCGGATACGGACGGAGTATTTTCTCTCTGTCCTTTGTATTTTACTCATATAATTCTGTGCGTTTTCCGGGAGCTTGCAGATGTGAACCCAGACGGAAAATATGGAGCGGTACAACTGGGAACTGTGGAGGCAATGTTGAGTTTTGAAGAGAATCATTTTCATAAATAGCGATACTTTTCATAGAGCGACTGTATGAGTATGAGTACTGTGTACTGTTGCAGTAATCCTACTCCAGATTCCCTTCCAAGCTACAAAAGTGTGTTTTTTCATTGAAATAGGCTTTAAGACTAAATTCAATGATGAATAAAATAATTTTTTCCAATAAGTACCTCGTGAATTTGGTATTTTTGGTATTAGTACTTCATATAGTATTCGCACAAATACTATGAACTACTTTTACTGTGTACTTTTGGAGTAATCATACTCCAGATTCCCTTCCAAGCTACAAAAGTGTTTTTTCATCTGAAATAGGCTTTAAGACTAAATTCAATAATGAATAAAATTAATTTTTCCAATAAGTACCTAATGAATTTGGTATTTTTGGTATTAGTACTACATATACTATTAGCACAAACACTATGAACTACTTTTACTGTGAACTTTTGGAGTAATCATACTCAAAAATCTCTTCCAAGCTTCAAAAGGGTTCGTTTTCGTCTGAAATAGGCTTTAACACTAAATTCAATGATGAATAAAATTAATCTTTCCAATTAGTACCTCGTGAATTTGGTATTTTTGGTATTAATACTTCATATACTATTCGCACAAATACTATGAACTACTTTTACTGTGTACTTTTGGAGTAATCATACTCCAGATTCCCTTCCAAGCTGCAAAAGTGTGTTTTTTCCATCTGAAACAGGCTTTAAGACTAAATTCAATAATGAATAAAATTAATTTTTCCAATAAGTACCTAATGAATTTGGTATTTTTGGAATTAGTACTTCATATACTATTAGCACAAATACTATGAACTACTTTTACTGTGTACTTTTGGAGTAATCATACTCAAAAATCCCCTCCAAGCTTCAAGAGGGTTTGTTTTCATCTGAAATAGGCTTTAAGGCTAAATTCAATGATGAATAACATTAATTTTTCCAAAAAGTACCTCGTGAATTTGGTATTTTTGGTGTTAGTACTTCATATACTATTAGCACAAATACTATGAACTACTTTTACTGTGTACTTTTGGAGTAATCATGCTCAAAAATCTCTTCCAAGCTTCTAAAGGGTTTGTTTTCATCTGAAATAGGCTTTAAGACTAAATTCAACGATGAACAAAATTAATTTTTCCAATAAGTATCTCGTGAATTTGGTATTTTTGGTATTAGTAGTTCATATACTGTTAGCACAAATACTATGAACTATTTTTACGGTGTACTTTTGGAGTACTCATACTCCAGATTCCCTTCCAAGCTCCAAAAGTGTGTTTTTTCGTCTAAAATAGGCTTTAACACTAAATTCAATGATGAATAAAATTAATTTTTCCAATAAGTATCTTGTGAATTCAGTATTTTTGGTATTAGTACTTCATATACTATTAGCACAAATACTATGAACTACTTTTACTGTGTACTGTTGGAGTAATCATACTCCAGATTCCCTTCCAAGCTACAAAAGTGTGTTTTTTTCCATCTGAAATAGGCTTTAACACTAAATTCAATGATGAATAAAATTAATTTTTCCAATAAGTATCTTGTGAATTCAGTATTTTTGGTATTAGTACTTCATATACTATTAGCACAAATACTATGAACTACTTTTACTGTGTACTTTTGGAGTACTCATACTCCAGATTCCCTTCCAAGCTCCAAAAGTGTGTTTTTTCGTCTAAAATAGGCTTTAACACTAAATTCAATGATGAATAAAAGTATTTTTTCCAAGAAGTATCTCGTGAATTTGGTATTTTTGGTATTAGTACTTCATATACTATTAGCACAAATACTATGAAATACTTTTTTACTGTGTACTTTTAGAGTAATCATACTCCAAAATCCCTTCAACACTGCACTTCTGTTTGTTGTATTCAGTGGTTATAACAGATAAAATGTAAAAAAAAAAAAAAAAAAGATTAGCACTTTTAAAAGTTTATAAGCTCTGTTATTTTTTGTGGCTCCAGACTATTTTTTTTTGGTGGAAAACGGGGCAAAATGGCTCTGACTGACAATAAAGGTTGCAGATCCCTGGAATAGACAAATAAAGGCATATCTTATCTTATAATACAACAGAGAAGTGGGTTTAATGTGGAAGCTGGAGCCAGCGCTGGAGCCAGCTCAAACCCACCAATAGAAATTCTTCTCTCATCCATCAGCGTAGGCCCCGCCCATTAAGTGCAGTTAAATTCGTAAGCAAAACTTTTGAAGTTGCGAGCAAAGAGGAGTGATTTTCAAGCAAAACTTTTGAAGTGTCAAGCAAAAGTTTTTAACTCACAAACAAAGAGAACTGATTCATAAGCAACATATCCTTTTTTTTTTGATTGCCACTTTCTGTCTTTTGCTCTCAAATCTCTTTTTTGGTTGCAAATTGTTCTTTTTAATTGCAAATCGGCTAAAATTTACTTAGGGGGTCAAATGAGTGGCCATTTTTGTCCAAAAAAAAGTTGTAAGAAATGCATACAACCATTTGTGCACAGACTACTGATATTATTTGACAGTGGAAGCTCTATTTTAAGAAATATTGGATTTGGAATAGCACATGTATGTGAAAACTTTTGCTGGTGGACGGACGTGACATTACCCATGATGCTCTGGTCAGTACCGGTACTTTATTAGGAATAAACTTATATACTTACTATTGCTAATTCTCCTCTTATTCATAAATGTTAGTATTGTGGATCTAAAACAATAACAGCTGACACAAAAACACTAAATGTGTCAGTGGACGGATGTGACATGGTTGTTGTGGATCCCATCATACTGATGCTCTGCAGCCATGTCACCATTTACACTAATGATCCCTGTGCAAAAACTAGGATCAGAATTATTTATTGTATAGTTTATCATCAGACTAAGGAGTAAATAACAATATAGAATTGTTATTTCTTTATAAAAATGCTTATTATTAGAAAACTGTTGATTTAAAAAGTGACGTGTGACATTCTTCATGTATGTATTGGTGTAACATAAGCAGGATGGATCAGCACCATACTCCAGATTGAACCTGTAAAAATAAAACATGTGATATGTAGGAGAGAATCTTGTAAGAAAAACTGGGGAATCTAAAAGAATAGAATATTTGTTTTTCAGGTAAATTCAGTTCAAATATAACTTGGCCATTTGTGACATGAAAATATAGCATTAATTGTGATGAAATTGGACATTTTTGAGCTGAAAACAGTTCATATGAGCATCAGCATGTTGAACAGAACTGAAATCCTGTAAATTTGCATAACTTGCATTTCCCAACACAAAGTTCCTTTGGGGATTCACTTATATGGATTTCTTATGCACAAAGACATAAATAAGACCTCTAAGCAAATTTTAGCCGGAATCCATTCTTTTAGATTGATGAATAAAGAAACAAATTTCTCTCCATATGTACTGTATGTCCTATTGATACATTACAGATTATTAATGAAACTAATCATGTGATGTCTCCAGTTTTGTAAGATTTGGTTTCTTGATTGTAAGATCAGACAAGTGTTGCGGGGTTACTTGTTTCAAAGGACATATCAGTGTGAAGTTATTCCCTTTGATTAACTTGTTATCAGGGGTTGCACTCAAAAGGAAAGACAAGATGAAGGCAGAGAAATGCTCAATCAGTTGTTTTAATGCTGCCACAGTGAAAAGCCAGAAAAGTAAGCATTGGGCAGCGAAGACTCCTCTGCCAAATAGGGCACACTAACTAAATAACTCAGTGTTCATGAAACCTAATAACAGACAAAAGAAAAACTAAATAGTTGTCACAATAAATATTCTCTTCTCTATAAATGCTAAAAAAATTGCATTCACATTCGGAGCAGGCCGACTTAAAAATAGAGAATTGCTTTATGTGACACTGTGCCAAGACTCAGCGACCTTACGCTTGGCTACATAAAGAATATCCTGTGGGTAGATTCAGGGACTACTGAAACACCGTGAACATGCCCAGGGAGCATGATCAGCACCACGGACAGAGGCCTTTGGCACAGACCTCAGAGCAGCACCACGGCCAGCTGCCTTTATAGCTATCTGTCTATGTTACTTGACTTTGTTGACAGTCGGTGGTGATTCATGTAAAGGGTTCCTATATTTCTCAAGCACGGATGAATGAATTAGCAAATGATGGAGTGAATAAAAGAAACATCGAGAAACAAGCGAGGAGTTTCTCTGATATTCGAAAAGACTCTGAGACATATGATCTGTATCACAGTTCAACTGCAATCAAATGGACCAATAATTACTGACAGATGGACTAAATGTGTGCAGTTGCTACATCAGAACAACACCTCATTACGTAGTTGGAACTGGAGCTCAAACCACATGCCTTGATTTCATGTGATTATTAAACAACCGTATGAGTCGATTTGACAGAGTTAAAATGGCCGGTGTTTGCATACTCTTTGCAATTATTTGGCGTTCTTTTACTACTGCATTAATGAGCAAAACAGGGGAACACTTTATAATAAGTACACACTATGAAGCATTAGTTAAGCATTAATAAATACTGAATTCATTATTTATAAGCATATTCTGACATGAGCACTCATTAGTATGTGGTTTATAAGCACAGTTATAGGTGTTTTACTTATCATTCATAATCATAATCATTCATCATTCAATCATGCAGTTTGTTTTAATAATCCCATGTGCTGTGTCTTTCCTTTCTTAGAATAACTGAGGCTTTTGTGAGTCTTTTGACATTGCCGACCTTTAAATCTCATTTGTAAATGCTTTATATGTCATAGATAGTGCACACTTTACATGAGCTCACACCATAGACTTAATTAATGAGTAGTAAGTGCTTTATAACTACCTGAAATAATGAATTCCTGTATTAATAACTGTTTACAGGACAACTATTGGAAAAGAAATGTGTGAGTTAGTTTAAAATAAAAACTAACATATTCACTAACCATTAGTACATGTCTGAATAGTGTATATGCGAGCATAAATGCACATCATAACTGGTTTGTAAGTGATGAAATACAACATTTTTAAATCCATAATTTATAAAGAACGAAAATACAATCATTAAGCACATTATAGATGAGCTTATTAATGAGTAAAACCATTATAACTGTGCTTATAAACCATATATTAATTAGTATTCATGTCAGAAATATGCTTTATAAATGATGAATTCAATATTTATTAATGCTTAACTAATATTCTTATTAATGATGAGTAAAACATTTATAACTGTGCTTATAAACCATATATTAATGAGTATTCATGTCAGAAATATGCTTTATAAGTGATGAATTCAGTATTTGTTAATGCTTAACTAATTCTTCATAGTGTGTACTTATTATAAAGTGTTACCAAACAGTCCATGAGGCAAATAATTAGAAAGAGGCAGTTAACTGTTGGACTTGTTCTTTTTTCTTTGTCTTTTTCTTAACCCTTTCATGCATGAATTATGAGAACCTTAATCTAGTTTTTTTTTTTTTTTTCCTTAATGTTTTTATTCCTCTTTAGGCATGAAAATAAAACAAAGTGACTGAAATTTTTTTTTATGAATCTATTTTACATGGAGTTACAAAAACGTCCACTCAGCTGGACACCATGCGTTTTAATTTTTATTGATTTATTTATTTTTATTTAACCTTTATTTAACCAGGTAAGTTAGTTGAGAACTGATTCTCATTTACAACAACAACCTGGCCAAGAGGCAGCACACAAACAGAATGAGCAGCAGCACAGGTTTGCATGAACAACAGAACAAATTAAAAAGGATATTTTTGAAGCAAAGAAACATGCATTTACTGACATAACTATGAATTAAAAACATTTTGAATGCTGCTAATCTGATGTTTTCTCACATTTTAACACACTATAATACTAGTTATTACTCACTCAGATAATATGCAAAAAAAAAAAAAAACACCTTTTGTTTTAACAAAAAAAAAACTGTTAATTACAGTCTAATAACAATTAGCAACTGGTTTACACTCAAATATTTCACTGCAGATCAGGCTTATTAAAAATAGGAAAGTTACAGTAATGGCATGAATGTCAGTGTATGGGATGATGCATGAGCGTCCACTGTGTCAGCTGATATGGAACTAAAACAACAAAATCCATGAATATACAGGGTGACACAAAAAAATGGGAACTTTTTAACAATCCAATAAAACCAAGAGTGATGGAAGAAAAATATTTTATTCATAGTAATTGAAACCTTAAAACATGCCATTTAAGAGACAATGATGGAATTTTCATTTTTTAAAAAATTACTTCCTGTAGATGGCGTCCTCCTGTACGAATGCATTCTTGAAATCTGCTGTTGAGATTCCTCATTGACCGCTGCAACATCTCAGCTGGGATACTGTGAATTTCATCCTGAATTCTCTGTTTTAAGTTGTCCAGATCGTTCTTGGTCGAGTCATGTACACTTTACTCTTGAGATAGCCCCACAAGAAAAAATCACAAACGGACAAATCTGGCGATCTAGGGGGGCCAGGGAACGTTACCGAATCTTGAGATCACACAGTTACCGAACAATTCTCGCACAGCCGCCGATGGTTACTAAAATGGGGGTGTGTTTACTTGCTCAAGGTCACTGTCTCGCAGTGCTGCCACTTGCTCATGTCTGCCAATACGCACTTCAAAAATTCCCATTTTTTTGGGTCACCCTGTAATTTTTAAAAAATGAAAATCCATCATTGTTTCTTAAATGGCATGTTTTAAGGTTTCAATTACTATGAATAAAATATTTTTCTTCCATCACTCTTGGTTTTATTGGATTGTTAAAAAGTTCCCGTTTTTTTGTGTCACCCTGTACAAGAGAACAGCTGGAGAAGAACTGTCCACTGTAGTGACCACTATGCATGAAAGGATTAATTTAGCCTTTTCCCCAGCGTCTGTTCCTGGCTTGTGATTTGTGTCAAAACTCATTCATAGATATCTGCGTGGTAACTGTGACTGGACTCTGATTACAGTCTTTTTCCTAACTCTATCTATGTTTATTTCTGCATAAACATACCTGAGTTATGGCACCACACCATCTTAGGTACAAGTTAACCTGAACGCAATCTCTTTCCAATTTCTTGCACATTTGTCATTTTGGGAGTGAGTGCAGATTGACCTATGCTGTCATTCAAACATGAAAATCCCAAGCTTGAAGATAAACACGTAAACTCTTTAGTCTTTACACACTCTGTGACCTAGTTAGATTCAGAAATACTGAGCGCTTTTACTTGCACTTCCCATCCTGCAAGATTTAGTTTCTCTGTGAAATTAGATGGATGGGTAGACGGATGGATGGATCACATGTGACTATACACTACAATACAGCTTGATTGACTTGCACATTTTTTTTAAAGAGACAATTACACTTGGGGATTAAAACCGCAGGAAGTTCGACACTCAAAAACCCCACAGGAATGTGCTGTGAATACAAACTCGCTGAGTTTTCTTCTGTACTCACAGATTCCAGTTGCCCAGGCAACCCTGTCTTGAAGATTTTAAACTTGGATTTAACATATGACGCCCCCTGTGTCTCTCCACAGTCAAGAAATAGGATTACCGACTAGAAAAACACTTTTCAGTGGAGTATCCAGTAACATGTCTGTGCATTGCATTTGGAGTTAGCATATGGCCAGAAAAAATCCAGCAATAAATCCAATGATACACTGGCCTCAGGTAATGCACTTCTATATTTCTTGGCAGACTGTGACAACAGATAAGTCATTTGCATAGCTGTTATATTGTGCTTTGACACTGTCAACAGCTTTAATGAGATTTGTCAAAATGTGGGCCACAAGTAAATCTGAAAAACACAACCAGAGGCATTGTACAAGCTGTGGGCACCGAGTGTCTTACCATCATCTCTATAGAAGTTTGCTGTACCTCAGACTGTACAGCTGTAGGCAGGTCAGTGTTTTATGCACAGACACTATTTTCATATTTCCAAATATAACCAACATGTTCGCCTCAAAGCAAATCAAACAGCTGGCCAGTGTCCAAACAAAGCTGGCAAACACTTAAGTACACGTGTACAAAATTTCTGTGCTTTTATGATAATAGCAGTATGTTGAGCCCTTAGAAGTGTGTTGGATATGAGAATTTGAACAGAGTCAGTGACTGGTGTTTTGCTCATGTGGTATAAATATATTTTAGACCACAGGTGTCAAACATGCGGCCCAGGGGCCAAATCTGGTACACTAAAGGGTCCAGTTCGGCCCCTGGGATGTTTTTGCTAAGTGCAAAAATTCCACAATCTTGTATTGAATTTAGCAAAAAAAAAGTTTAGCTTGAATTAAGGAAAAAATCTTGAATTAAGCCAAAAAAATCTTGAATCAAGTAAAAAAAATCTTCAATTACGTAAAAAAAATCTTGAATTAAGCCAAAAAAAATCTTCAATTGAGTAAAAAAAATCTTCAATTAAGCCAAAAAAAATTTTCAAATTTAGCAAAAAATCTTGCATTAAACAAAAAAAAAAAATCTTCAATTAAGTTAAAAAAAAATCTTCAATTAAGCCAAAAAAAAAAAATAAAAATCCTATTAAGTTAAAAAAAAATCTTGACTTAAGCCAAAAAAATCTTCAATTAAGTTAAAAAAAAATACTGAATTAAGCCCAAAAAAATTTTCAATTGATAAAAAAATTCTTCAATTAATTAAAAAAAATCTTCAATTAAGCCAAAGAAAATCTTCTATTAAGTAAAAAAAATCTTGAATTAAGCAACAACAAAAAAAATCTTCAAATAAAAAATCTTGAATTAAGTCGAAAAAAAAATCCAGAATTAACAACTTCATTTTTTTTTTCTTTGTTTTAGTGCAAAAAATAACATTAAATTATGAAAATATTTACATTTACAAACTATCCTGTAACAATAAAATGTGAATAATCTGAACAAATCTGACCAACCTGAAATGTCTAAAAAAAAAAATCAGCACAATTTGAACTATTTTCTGCCTGTTACTAAGTGTTTTTATTGTCTTTGTAAATCTGATCCATAATGCACATGGACAAATGAGAAGTTGAGGCATAATATTGTTAAAATTGCACTAAATTGTCTTACATATTTTAAATTTAAATTTCAGTTGTTTTTTTTTTTTTTTTTTTGTTTTGGTTTTTTTGGGGGATGTTTTATAAAGTAAGTATTTTCATAATTTAATGGTTTTTTATTTTTACACTAAAACAAAGACAAAAATTTGGAGTTGTCATTATTTATATGTTATTATGCTATTATTTTACTGCTCCGGCCCACTTGAGATCGTATTTGGGCTGAATGCGGCCCCTGAACTAAAATGAGTCGGACACCCCTGCTTTAGACCATACGACTTAGCATAGTTACATATAGTAGAACAAATATAATCACTGGCACACTTCAGCATACCACTGTGCAAAAAATCTGACTGAGACACAAAGTAGGTCATTTGTCAGCGGACTCTAAAACGACCCACTGAGCATAACAAATTGTTTAATATATATACATCATCTGATAAGTTACTTCATAGGCAAAGAACTGCATGGTTTTGTTAATTTTAGTTTTCTACATTTTCTAACTGTTTGATCTTGACCAGGTACACACACACACACACACACACACACACACACACACACACACCCATACACTTGTGGCTATCTTTGGCAATGATTGATGTCAAAGTAAAATAGCCCTACAGATGCCTGGAACAGGGCAGGACCTTTTTCTACCATTGACTTTGCTACAATAACAGTCCAATACTTTGAACGCCGCAATCACACTCAGACCTGATGTCATCATGTTTCAGTAAAAGACTGAATGAATAAAAGCCATGAATTTGTAATAAAAGTGTAAAAATCTTCACATATCTAGATGGTGGTTAAAAGCCTGTTTACCCATGACTAAATAAGACTGGAATGTATTTCAGCTTTCAACTATTAACCCTTTCATGCATAGTGGTCACTACAAAGGACAGCTACTCTACTGCTCTTCTATTGTATATTCATAGGTTTTGCTCTTTTAGTTCCATATCAGCCAACACAGTGTACACTTATGCATCCTGTAACTTTGCTGTTCTTGATAAACCTGATCTACAGTAACACGTTTGAGTGTAAATCACTTGTTATTAGACTGTAATTATCATTTTTTTCTTTAACAAAATGGGTATTTTTGCATATCATCCCCATGAAGTGAGTAATAACTAGTATTAGAGTATGTTTAAATATGAGAAAACATCAGATTAGCAGCATTAAAAGTGTTTTTAATTCATAGTTTTCACAGTATACCAGTAAATACACATTTCTCGGCTTCAAAAATTAAACGCATCGTATCTATTTGAGTGGACATTTTTTGCAACTCCATGAAAAATAGGTTCATAAAAAGCTGTCAATCGCATTGTTTTTTTGTTTTTTTTCTTCATGCCTAAAGAGGAATTAAAATGGAGGAAAAAAATCATGATTAAGGTTCTCATAATTAATGCATAAAAGGGTTAAAAGGACTGTTTAGTATTTAGAGTAAAGGCCTATGCCAGTGTTTTTCAACCACATGGGGTCGCCTGGAATTTCTAGAAATTGATAAAAATAAAATTAAAAAAAAAAACATACTAATAAAAAAACATATGGTGAGTTGACAGAGACAATCCCAATACATAAAAGTCAAACTGTGGTTGTGAAACTGCAGCGCTGTGGTTCTGTTCATCTGTCAAATGTTCATTGTGGTCAGTTTCAGATGCTGCAGCTCTTTCAAAATTCATAGTTTCAGTTCTTGTTTGTTCAGTATTAATCGTCAGCCTTGTATTGTAATGTATTTTAACTGTGTTTTTCTGTGAAAAAAAGAAAAACTTTCTTTTAAAAAATGCAAATTTTATGGTTATTCGCAGTTACAGTTTTTTCATGTTATTTTACAGTTGACGTGTAAAATCACAGTCTATTTTTGTCATTTCATTGATACTTTCCTGTAAAAAATACAGGAAAAAATCTGTAAAATAAACAGTGAAAATTCTGTTAAATTACAGTTGTTGTTTTTTACAGTGTAATAAAAGTGTGTTTAGTAAAATATGACCCCTTTAATATGGCATTTATTGGATGTCACAGTTTGGCCAAATACAATTCCACTGTTCACCTCAAATAAATGAATTGAGCGAAAACATTGCTGTTGTCTGTCAGTCATCATAAGTTGAACAATCCACTGATAAAAACTGTATTTGGACAGTTTATCAGTGCTTATACATGTTATACATTCACAAAAATACATTTATTCAACATTTTTGTTGTGAAACCTCCCATAATTACACAAGATATTTGTCAATTAATAAACAAGTCTGGTTAAACTTACAGAACAAATACTTCTTTTACAGATCATTGTCAGTAATTTTATCTCATTTTATTTTTTTTTTTACAGTATTAAACTTTATATTAACATTTCAATCTCATGAATAGAAAAGAAATATTTGTGGAATTATGATACATTTGCAAATGTATTTTAACTGTGTTTTTCTGTGAAAAAAGAAAAGCTTTCTTTAAAAAAATTGAAATTTTATGGGTATTCACAGTTACAGTTTTTTTCCTGTTATTTTACAGTTGACGTGTAAAATCACAGTCTATTTTTGTCATTTCATTGATATTTTCCTATAAAAATACAGGAAAAAATCTGTAAAATAAACAGTGAAAATTCTGTTAAATTACACTTGTTTTTTTTTTTTTTTTTCTTTTCAGTGTAATAAACATGTGTTTAGTAAAATATGACCCCTTTAATATGACATTTATTGGATGTCACAGTTTGGCCAAATACAATTCCACTGTTCACCTCAAATAAATGACTTGAGCGAAAACATTCCTGCTGTCTGTCAGTCATCATAAGTTGAACAATCCACTGATAAAAACTGTATTTGGACAGTTTATCAGTGCTTATACATGTTATACAGTCACAAAAATACACTTATTTGACATTTTTGTTGTGAAACCTCCTGTAATTACACAAGATATTTGTCAATTAACAAACAAGTCTGGTTAAACTTACAGAACAAATACTTCTTTTACAGATAATTGTCAGTAATTTTATCTCATTTTATTTTATTTTTTTACAGTATTAAACTTTATATTAACATTTCAATCTCATGAATAGAAAAGAAATATTTGTGGAATTATGATACATTTGCAAATGTATTTTAACTGTGTTTTTCTGTGAAAAAAGAAAAGCTTTCTTTAAAAAAATTGAAATTTTACAGTTGACGTGTAAAATCACAGTCTATTTTTGTCATTTCATTGATATTTTCCTGTAAAAATACAGGAAAAAACTGTAAACTAAACAGTGAAAATTCTGTTAAATTACACTTGTTTTTTTTTTTTTTCTTTTCAGTGTAATAAAAGTGGGTTTAGTAAAATATGACCCCTTTAATATGACATTTATTGGATGTCACAGTTTGGCCAAATACAATTCCACTGTTCACCTCAAATAAACAAACATTGCTGCTGCCTGTCAATCATCATAGTTGTGATCGATATTGAAAAAGTACTGCAATAGTGCATGACTGTTTATAAGTATTATATGCACTTAAGTGATGATAATAAGATGCAGTAGAATGGGTTATTGAGGTAAATGTCTGTTGCTTTGTGCTCTGATCAGAATCTGTGGAGGCAGATGGCTTCATTAAACCTGACAACCATCCAAAGGTAATCAGCTGATGATGGAGATTTACCGCTGTCTTTGGTTATTGTCCTTCACAGACATTATAAACTATTGATTTGTTACTACTCTAATAGAAATACTAACGCATTCACATCAGATGGGAGGACATCCAACTCGACACCATATAATACATGCATAAGCTTCAGTTTTATACCCATTGGATTACTCATTTTATTATTTGTCTCCAGGTAAAGCTGTAGTTCAGCGTCTACTAGATTACACTGGTCAACAACAAATTTGTTGTTTTTGTTTTAAATTTATTTTATTTATTTATTTATTTATTCTATTTATTATAAAAATTTATTATTTTTTGTTTTTGTATTGTTGTTGTTGTCTCTGTATTTGTTCTTCGATTACCATTTAGTATTAACTTCATATCTGTTTACCCGTTGGGTGTATGTTTGTCCCATGGTTGTTTATTGTAAAGCGTCTTTGAGTACTTAGAAAAGCGCTAAATAAAACGGATGTATTATTATTATTATTATTAGTAGTATTATTATTAGTATTAGTATTGTTATTATTACACTGGTCAACAACAAATTTATTGTTTAAGTTTTGTGAGCTGATTTAGGATAATTTTGGTGTGCTGAATCCAAAAATCACATTAATTTTGCTCAATCAGGTCAACTTTCTGAACTATGCTACATATTGGCTTTTTAACATTTTTGCTTACATTTATGGGCATTTTCACATCATATGATACAAAATTCTTTCATATTTCTTGCAATAAACCAGTTCTGAAGATTTTAATTTCACCAGTTTATGATTGCTTTTTTTAATATTACAGGTGAATGAAATGGCTTCGACTAGAAGATCTGGCAAAAATAAGCCTGATGTATTCTGCTACATCTGCGGTGAATACACCATTGTACCTAACAGGAATCAAGTCACAAGTTTCATAAAGTGTGCTTACCAGTCTTATTTTGGTATTAAACTTGGTGACCAAGATAAAGTCTGGGCGCCACACATGGTATGCAAGTCATGCACCGAGTATCTGCGTCATTGGACCAAAGGCAAGAAGAGTTCTCTGAAGTTTAATGAATACATCCTGTTAGAAAATGATTTTTTTTCTCTTAAAACCTATTTTGAGTGAGAACTATATAAAAAATCAACTGATAAAGTCATAAAAATGTAATCAATTTTGTGAGAAGATCAGATTTTTCAAAATCAAATTAGCAAAAAAAACCTGACCTGATTGAGAAAAACAGATGTCATTTTTGGATTTAGCGGTGCAAAATGGTCCTAATTCAATTGAAAAAAACCTAGACAACTTGCAAAAAACATTTTTTTGTAACCCAGTGTTACTTTAAACATAGCTTGTTGCTGATATTTGTAAAAAATGACAAACTAGGACAGTGTGGTGACATCAGGTATCCACAAAAGAATCTTCCTAAGAGGATTCATGCAGCTGTGGTTACCACATTAGGGCATGGTGTTCCTACTAAAAAACATTTGACTAGAAAGAAAGACCAACCTGATGACAAGGTCATATCTGCTGTTGAATTTACTGCCCTTCAAGATGAAAGAGCGTCAAGCACTGGAACACCATTCACAAAAGTGTGTGCACCTCAAAGATGACTATGCTTTAAAATAACCTAAAAATGTCCTCAATTCATGGCCAGGGCATCAATTTATTAACTTTTCAGTCTACACTTGTAAATGAGAATGGCATCCTCCTGCATGTCTCCATCTATCGTGCACAAAGGTTCACTGTAGGGATGGAATGATTACCGGTATACCAGTGTTTTTCAACCTTGGGGTCTGGATCCCATGTGGGGTCGCCTGGAATTCAAATGGGGTCGCCTGAAATTTCTAGTAATCGATAAAAATAAAAATAAAAAAATAACTTTGTAATAAAAATATATGGCAAGTTGACAGAGACAATCCCAATCCATAAAAGACAAACTGTGAGTCTGAAACTGCAGCACTGTGGTTCTGTTTATCTGTCAGATGTTCATTGTGGTCAGTTTCAGATGCTGCAGCTCTTTCATAATTCATAGTTTGAGTTCTTGTTTGTTCAGTATTAATTGTCCGCCTTGTATTGTAATGTATTTTAACTGTATTTTTCTGTGAAAAAAAAAAAAAACTTTCTTTTAAAAAATGCTAATTTTATGGTTATTCGCAGTTACAGTTTTTTCATGTTATTTTACAGTTGACATGTAAAATCACAGTCTATTTTTGTCATGTCATTGATTTTTTCCTGTAAAAATACAGGAAAAATCTGTAAAGTGTGCGTTTTTGGCACACTTGGTGCTTAAAAATTTTCATACAGTTTGTTTTTAATTATTTTAAACTTTTTTTCTATTTCATCAACTTGAGCCGCAAATAAAAATACCAAATACTCAATAATTGTCACATTTTTTAACCCTTTAAATGCTGTGTTTGTAATGTAAACAAACCATTTTTTGGGATGCAAAAACACAAAAAATTAACTTTTTTTCAATATCCTACATAAAAAGTGGATCACATATTATTTGATTTTTGCAGCCTGGCATATGTCAATGATTAACTCCAACATTGGTTAATTTGCATTATTATTTTTGGCGCTAGGTCAAATGTTCAAAAATACTAGCATCTGTCACCAAGTGTGCAAAAAGTCACACCAATAAATCAAACTATTAACTAAAAGCACTCGGAGAGCGCAGACCTCCGCCAAGGCTCCCCCGTGGGCCCCCCCACCCCCGATCACCACCAAAATTTAATCATTTCTTCCTTATCCCATTTCCAACAAACCCTGAAAATTTCATCAAAATCTGTCCATAACTTTTTGAGTTATGTTGCACACTAACGGACAGACAGACAAACAGACAGACAAACAAACCCTGGCAAAAACATAACCTCCTTGGCAGAGGTAAATATTATATATTGATTTATTTTTCTGCTCTAATTTGATTTTATTTTTGTAAATCAAGCTCAGCCCTAATCATACAGATCAAATAGAAGAAATAGTGCGTTTTAGGCACACTTGGGAGACAGCCACTAGTCTGGTAATTTTCTTTTGTTCACAATGTGCACATTTTAGTTGGTGGCCAGAATTTTAAAGATCATGCAAAAATGAACAACTTTTGAATTCTAACCTTATTTAAATTGTGAAAAATAATATGAAGTTTTTTTAAAACGAAGTGCAAAGTGTGCCTTAAAAGGCGCACCCGGATACCAGAGGGTTAATTATTATATTGATAATGTATTGTCTAGTACATATTGTACAAATTGCTGATCTAATTTTGTGTCTTAATAGAGGGTTTTAATATGTATATTTGGTATATATACGATATATTCAGAGCTATAGATATATATGTTTGTATAGTTAGAGCTTTATGTATATATTTTTCATTTTCTGTTGAATTAATCATTCTTTCTTGAATGGAGCAACTATAAAACCCAATAACCTCCTCCTGGGATTAATAAATTATTCTGGTTGTGATTGAATTCACCATAGTTTCAGAGTTAATCTACAGCTATGCCTGACCACATTATCACATGACCCCAGGAGCTCTTAATACTCCGGACAATGGAATAAATTATTGCAAACTGCTCACCTGCTGTGAATTTAATCAGTAGTATCATGACAAAATGCAGAATTAAGCTGCACAACAGCTGCAAACAGAGACAACAAGGGCAGAATCACCTGTTTAGCATCCATGTTAAATTAACAGCTGGTAGTCGGGGGCGACTTCTGGAAAGAGGTGTGATGAATCAAGGAGGGATATATAGTGACTGGTAGAACCAAATAAGATGTAAATGTGGGTGACTGTGTAATTGTTTCTAAAGTTTTCTGATTTTGTTCGTCCACCTCAAAGTTTAACCCCAGAGGGTCCGCAGAATTTGGAAAGTCTACGTTTTAACCCTTAGTGGTCTGATCCTATTTTGGCTGTTTTTGAGTACTTTTGATTTTGTCTTTTTAACCCTTTCATGCACAGTGGACAGCTATTTTACAGCTGCTCTGTTCATGGATTTTGTTATTTTAGTTCCATATCAGCCAACACAGCGGACGCTCATGCATCATCCCATACATTGCAGGTCATATAATTATTATAACTTTGGTGTTCTTCATAAACTTGATCTGCACTAACTTGTTTGAGTGTAAATCAGTTGCTTGTTGTTGTTGTTAGACTGTAATTAACAGGTTTTTAAACAAAATGATGACAAAAGTAGCACTGGGTTTTTATGGGTTAAACAAAAAGCTTTTTTTTTTTTTTTTTTGCATATTATCTCCACGGAGTGAGTAATGACCAGTATTAGAGTATGTTAAAATGTGAGAAAACATCAGATTAGCTGCATTAAAAATGTTTTTATTTCATAGTTTTCACACAGTACAGGGTGGGGAAGCAAAATTTACAATGAACATTTAGTTGTTTTTTCTCAGCAGGCACTACGTCAATTGTTTTGAAACCAAACATATATTGATGTCATAATCATACCTAACACTATTATCCATACCTTTTCAGAAACTTTTGCCCATATGAGTAATCAGGAAAGCAAACGTCAAAGAGTGTGTGATTTGCTGAATGCACTCGTCACACCAAAGGAGATTTCAAAAATAGTTGGAGTGTCCATGAAGACTGTTTATAATGGAAAGAAGAGAATGACTATGAGCAAAACTATTACCAGAAAGTCTGGAAGTGGAGGAAGCAACAAAAAAACGTACCAAAGCTTTTATTAAAGCTCTCAAATCCAAAATCCTAAAGGATCCAAACAAATCCATGAGAAAAATGGCAACTGAACTTGAGGTAGACAACAAGACCGTTAGAAATGCAGTAAAATATGATTTGAAGTTAAAATCTTACACAAGAACACCAAAACACTTGTTGACAACAGCAACAAATCCAACTTTAGCAATTTTTGGGAATCCTGTTTATGGCCGCCTTCTAGCCCAGATCTAAACCCTCTGGATTCTGCTATTTGGGGCGTTTTAGAACATGCTACCAATAGAACATCACACAGAAATGCCGACTTTCGTAAAGATACTATTAAAGAAGAATGGGAGAAGTTGTCACCCGAATATTTGAGGAATACTTGTGCAAGTTTCAGGAAGCGTGTGAAGGCAGTTATTGAGAAAGAAGGAGGACACATAGAATAAAAACATTTTCTATTATGTCAATTTTCTTGTGGCAAATAAATTCTCATGACTTTCAATAAACTAATTGGTCATACACTGTCTTTCAATCCCTGCCTCAAAATATTGTAAATTTTGCTTCCCCACCCTGTATATCAGTAAAGACGTTTCTTCCCTTCAAAAATTAAATGCATGGCGTCTAGCTGAATGGACATTTTTGCATCTCCATGAAAAAAAGGTTAAAAAAAACATGTCAATCACATTGTTTTTTTAATGCCTAGAGGAATAAAAACAGGGAAAAAAAATCAATTCCCATCCCTAGTGGTGGATGGGTTCCAGGTGCGTGGAATTATACCTCACTAATGCTACATCATCCATGTGACGTGGACTAACCAATCAGAGAAGGAGAAAAGCTGAAAGTCCGAATGCGTGACTTCAAGTGTCGGTCCGATCCGATCCGACTGCAGCTACACCTGTCAACACAAAGGTGCACTAGGGCAAGCGTGGCCGGTGGGGACAGAGGTAATCCAAAGGATATGGGCCATGATAAGGAGCTGATAGATTCTGATTCTGTCGCAGAGATACGTTTGAACTTATCGAACACCTGTCACCGGACTTGTGGTTTCTATCAGACAGAGTAGTCACATGCTGCACTATAGCTGCTAAGAGCACTGCATCTATACGCAAATAGCACCCAAATACTGTCATCAGTGTGCTGTCCACCGTAATGCATTTCCTAATTTCAGAGTCAGTAAAAATGCCTCTACGTCTTCTTTGGCCTTTCCTATTTGCTGCAAATGACTGAAAATAGCGAGGCAGGGGTATTTTTAACCCATAAAAACCCAAGGCTACTTTTGTGACAGTTCCTGAATGAATTTTTCTCCAGATACATCCTTTCTTAAGCGATTTATCACTGTTTATTTTAATATTATCCTCTCTATTTTGCCTTTTTTTTCTCAAGGAAAATCAGGTATTTTCCCATATTTAATGTACTGGTTGTGTAGATGTTCATAAAAACTCAGATTAAAGGTGAGGGTTATTACATGAGAAACAGAGAAAACTGTAGAAAAAGTGACTTTTTCTTTTTTTTTTTTTTTTTTTTTAGCAAAATCTATCATTAACGGAACGTAAACCCAGTGTCTCCATCCACTGTCATTGATCCAACTCCATGGGTTTTATTGGGGAATCAATGTTGTAGAAGATGACGGTGTTTCCATGGTAACTATGGAGCCTCTGAACGTCCAAATGGGTCATATCTGATGACCTTGAAAAGATGACAAACTGTATTTTACACCAATTATTTACATGGATTGATAGGATTAGTGGATCAGAAGTTGTTAAACATTTTATATCAGTAGATGATGTTGGTAATCAGTAGTTTGTTTGGGTCTTTATGGGTTAACAACTAATCCCTGCCAAACATACATTCACATAAACCTGCATTGCTGAGACCAGGTGTAGCTAACCCTACAACACCAAACGTATCATATTTGATACATGAGTTTTGAAGCCCTCTACATGATCAGTGTGGCATTTTTTGTCTTGAAAAACCTGATGTATACAATTAGATACATGCAATACAGAGATAATCCACCAGGGGGAGGAATTCATTCACCAGAGGCCTTTCCAGTGACACTACAAGACTGTCATTAATGTGGAAGGAGGAAGAACTTTGACAGTTTTGAAAAGGAATTACCAATTTGTTCGACATGTTTGTGTTATTACCTCTGCCAGGAGGTATTGCGATTGTTTTGGTTTGTGTGCATGTGTGCGTGTTTGTTTCTTTGTTAGCAAGATAACTCAAAAAGTTATGGATGGATTTACATGAAATTTTCAGGAAATGTTGATACTGGCACAAGGAAGAAATTATAAAATTTTGGTGGTGATATACATATATATATACATACAAATACATTGTTACAGATATTAAATTATTTAACTAGTAGTATTGTGACTGCCTCCGCCGCCACAATAATTCCAGCAAATTAGACTACTGGTATTATTAAATATTTTTGTATTATCACAACAATTATTATTTTCCCCCTCACTTCCCCCTCTCTCTTTCTCACTTTCATTTACACCCCCCTCTTCCCCTTTTCCCTATCACCCCTAAGCAAGCTATAAGGTTTAGCTGCAATTTACATTTATGATCTTTTTCTTTGTAATATGACGTTGTTGTTTGTCAATACTCTGTCATTGTTGTTGTTTTTGGTTTGTTTATTTGTTTGAGTTTCCCTTTGTTTATGTGTTGTTGTTTTTTCTGTCCACATTGTCTTGTTAAATGTCACTAATAAAAAAAACAAAAGAATAAAAAAGAATTGGTGGTGATCGGGGGGGGGGGGGGGCTACTGATCTACCTTGGCGGAGGTCTACGCTCTCCGAACGCTTTTCTTGTTTGTTTGTGTGTTTGTTCGTTTGCTAGCAAATTTACGGTAAAACTATTCCAACCATCTTTACCAAATCTTCCCCACAGATAGGCCTCGGCCCTGGGACCAACCCATTAAATTTTGGGCCAAGTAGGCCAAAGTTCAAGGTCACAGCAAGGTCACAAAATCTCTAATTTTCCTATCTCTCATCATTGAGCAATTTTCGCAAGATCATAAAAAATTCAAAACGACTCACAAAACAATTAACCTCCAATTTGATCCACCTGTAGCTTATAACAATATCTTGTATCTGGCACAAAATTGTCCACATCCACTGTGGAATGTGGACTCTGTGGACATTTACATTTAACACTGAAAATCCCATTTATGACACATTTTTCTTTATAACTCAACAAATATTGTTTGGAATTTAATATAATTGGACATACACATGACTGGTACCAAGCTTCAACTTTTTCTGCTGTACGGAACAACCTGGAAACTGTTGAATTTAAGAAGAAATAGTCAATCCACACATGCACGCTGTTCGGGGTGCTTGGCGGAGGTTTGCGTTCTCTGTCATTGCCTTGGAATGTGTGTGGAAATGACCAAAAAACAGTCACTTGCCCAGTAAAGGGTTAATGTGTTTTCTGAGTAGAGGAAGAATATCAGCTTAGATACATAACACACAAGCTCATCTCATGCTTGTTTTTTTTTTTTTTTTTTCTCTATGTCATTTTAATTAACATATACCCACATATGGGACCTTTCCCAGTGGGTACGCCACGCTGACGGTGCCGGAGCAAACGGTGTGTGTTTGGTTGCCTGTTGAGTTCCAGTCTGCACAACGCTTAATTTTATCCACTGGATCAACTGTCGGTGCTCTCCTCTCCTCATCTCCTCCTCTCCTCCTCTTCCTTCACTCTGCTCATTACAGAATTCCTCCATCGTCTTTGACATAACTCTTCTGGGATCCTCTCGCTCACCGACTCAAGTGTCTTTCCTCGTACACTTCCCTAATTTACCACTGGCGTGTCTGTTAGCCGAGCCGCTTCTCTGATATGCTTCTTCATCACTCAGCTTCAGTGTCCATCTCTGTCCATTTCATTATGTGATTCACGCTCACCTGTATTTATAATCCTGCTCTCTCCTGAATTGAACAACACTCCTGAACTCCACGTGCAGAATGAGAATATCCGAGCTTTACAAAAAAATAAAGAAATAAACATGTAACAATAACAATGAGCAAAGGGAATCATATTAATTACATTCCATGTTTTTTTTTCTTGTTGAAAAATTGCAAAATAATCTGCAGGCTTTTTGATAAACAGGAGCTTAAGTATACTGAAAAATGGGAATCCAATCTTCATATTTTGAATTTATCATTTTGTTAGATGTCTTTTTAATACAGTGTTAGAGGATGAGGGATTTTCATTATAAGAAAGTTAGAATATTTCTTTTCTTTTTTTTTTTTTTTAAATTAAAAGCAATCTACTATATTAAACAATGGACTGACAGTGAGTATATTCATATGCTCGTGTATGTATGAGGAAGCACTTGGAGTAGATACAGTTCCGAATAATTCTTTAATAATCTGAAACCAGTTGTTCTAACTGGTTTTGGTTTAGACCAGTCCTTAGAACGGGCTACTGTCAGTTGCACCAGTCAGACTTACACCTCATCTTAACCCTCTAAAGCCTGAACCATTAAATCATTGACAGAAAAATTCCAGTTCTTTGAAACTGGAGCCTTTATTGGTCCTTCTGAACAACCCAAAAGTATATTTTTTTCAAATATCAACTTCCATGTATGATTTTCAATTTTGTTTGTATCATATTTGATACATTGGGTCTCAATGCTCAAATATTATTATTTTTGAACAAACAAAAACATACTGGGAAAGGTGGAGGTAGAGGATCTGTTCAAAGAGCGACTGTGTGAGATAGAGAAAAACTACTGACATATTTATGACAAGTACCCTCATCAATATCAACATTAGTATCCACATTAGTATTACCTCCTTTGTCATCACCAAAAAAAAAAAAAAAAATTGCTGGATATTGTATATATTAAAATATTAGAGATGATTTATAAAGTAAAAAATAATATTGTTCCAAACACTATTCAAGAGTTCTTTAAATTAAAAGAAAGTAATTATAATTGAAGAGGTCTTTATATTTTTGACTGTATGAAAGTGTGGAAAAATGTGAAGTCCAGATGTATTTGGGTGTGAAATTATGGAGCAGACTTGATGATGAATTTAGACTAAGACTGAGAAGGAGTGTGACGGATCCTTTCTGAGGCTGTTCAACTCTGAAGAAGACGACTGCAGTGGTTTCAATGAGCAGAAGGGAGATGAAGATAGAGATCAATGGGTTTTCTGTTTTTGTTTTTTTAACCAGCTGTGTTCCTGCCATTTTACTGCGATGTTACAGGCACTGTTTGAAAAAGGGGTTAAGGTATGGAAATAAATATTTAAATAATCTTTATGTTTACCATCTTTCTGTGCAAATAACTCATGTTACAACATGGACACCTGCGGCTCATAGTCAGGTGCGACCTATATGTGTACAAATGTTTTTTTCTTTTAAAATTTGGTGGGTGCGGCTTATATTCAGGTGTGGCTTAGAGTCAGGTGTGGCCTTTATATGTACTTTTTTTTTTTTCTTTTAAAATTTGGTGGGTGCGGCTTATATTCAGGTGTGGCTTAGAGTCAGGTGTGGCCTTTATATGTACTTTTTTTTTTCTTTTAAAATTTGGTGGGTGCGGCTTATATTCAGGTGTGGCTTAGAGTCAGGTGTGGCCTTTATATGTACTTTTTTTTTTTTTCTTTTAAAATTTGGTGGGTGCGGCTTATATTCAGGTGTGGCTTAGAGTCAGGTGTGGCCTTTATATGTACTTTTTTTTTTCTTTTAAAATTTGGTGGGTGCAGATTATATTCAGGTGCGGCCTATACATGTACTTTTTTTTTTTCTTTTAAAATTTGGTGGGTGCGGCTTATATTCAGGTGTGGCTTAGAGTCAGGTGTGGCCTATATATGTACTTTTTTTTTTTTCTTTTAAAATTTGGTGGGTGCGGATTATATTCAGGTGCGGCCTATACATGTACTTTTTTTTTTTCTTTTAAAATTTGGTGGGTGCGGCTTATATTCAGGTATGGCTTATAGTCAGGTGCGGCCTATATATGTACAATTTTTTTTTCTTTTAAAATTTGGTGGGTGCAGATTATATTCAGGTGTGGCCTATATATGTACAATTTTTTTTTCTTTCAAAATTTGGTGGGTGCGGCTTATATTCAGGTGCGGCTTATAGTCAGGTGTGGCCTGTAATATATGTTCAATTTTTTTTTTCATTTAAAATTTGTTGGGTGCGGCTTATGTTCAGGTGCAGCCTATATATGTAAAAATTGTTTTTTCTTTTAAAATTTGGTGGGTGTGGCTTATATTCAGGTGCGGCCTATATATGTACAAATGTTTTTTTCATTTAAAATTTGTTGGGTGCGGCTTATGTTCAGGTGCAGCCTATATATGTACAAATTGTTTTTTTCTTTTAAAATTTGGTGGGTGTGGCTTATATTCAGGTGCGGCTTATAGTCAGGTGCAGCCTATATATGTACAAATGTTTTTTTCATTTAAAATTTGGTGGATGTGGCTTATATTCATGGTACGACATTTATGTGTACAATTTTTTTTTCTTATAAAATTTGGTGGGTGCAGCTTATATTCAGGTATGGCTTATAGTCAGGTGCGGCCTATATATGTACTTTTTTTTTTTCTTTTAAAATTTGGTGGGTGCGGCTTATAGTCAGGTGTGGCTTGTAGTCAGGTGCGGCCTATATATGTACAAATGTTTTTTTCTTTAAAAAATTGGTGGGTGCGGCTTATATTCAGGTGTGGCTTAGAGTCAGGTGTGGCCTATATATGTACTTTTTTTTTTTTTTCTTTTAAAATTTGGTGGGTGGGGATTATATTCAGGTGTGGCTTATATTCAGGTGTGGCCTATATATGTACAAATGTTTTTTTCTTTTAAAATTTGGTGGATGCGGCTTATATTCAGGTGTGGCCTACATATGTACAAATGTTTTTTTCTTTTAAAATTTGGTGGGTGTGGCTTATATTCAGGTGTGGCTTAGAGTCAGGTGTGGCCTATATATGTACTTTTTTTTTTTTTTTCTTTTAAAATTTGGTGGGTGCGGCTTATAGTCAGGTGTGGCTTATATTCAGGTGTGGCCTATATATGTACAAATGTTTTTTCTTGTAAAATTTGATAGGTGTGGCTTATATTCAGGTGCGGCCTATATATGTACAATTTTTTTTTTCTTGTAAAATTTGATAGGTGTGGCTTATATTCAGGTGCGGCCTATATATGTCCAAACCTTTTTTTTTTTTCTTTTATTAAAATTTAATGGGTGCGGCTTATATTCGGGTGCAGCTTATAGTCAGGTGCAGCCTATATATGTACAAATATTTTTTTTCTTTTAAAATTTGGTGGGTGCAGCTTATAGTAAGGTGTGGCTTATAGTCAGGTGCGGCCTATATACTCTATGTACAAATATTTTTTTGTTTTAAAATTTGGCGGCTTATATTCAGGTGCGCTTTATAGCTCGGAACGTACGGTATTTCTATGAGTACCCTATAAAGGGTTAACGCATCCACACAAGCTGATCCATCATGACTGCTTGGTATTCTATTAATACACAGGATACATCTTGATGCTATTACACATCCACAGTCCTTAACCTGTTTGTTTCCTTCACTCACTAAACACATTTATGATTCCTGTAGTGGTGTAGCGTATACACTTGAGATGCTTTCATGTTCGCTCTTGACGCATTACCTACAGGGCTGCACAACATCCACTACTGAGGACCACTCTGGGCTCTTGTATTCGCTCCGTCTGCTTCAGGCTCCTAATGGTGTAATCTTGAGTACAGTAAATTGAGAAGCATTATTATGGACTATACTAGTGCAATCATTGCCCAAGAATCAGGGTAAGGGCTTTTAAAAGGGGCTGGTCTTTGCAGTATTTCATATAGATTTTGACGAACAAAGCTACATTTATTTACACAATCAGTTTTGAAAACAAAGCTTAAGTAAAATGGACCTTGTATGATGTGGAAAAGCATTACTCTGATACGAATGTCAAGAAAATTCAACTATTTTTTTTGAAGTATCTTTCCCTTCTGGCAACAAGAGCAATGTTTTAGAGCACAGGTGTCAAACATGCGGCCCGGGGGCCAAAACCGGCCCGCCAAAGGTTCCAGTCTGGCCCGCGGGATGAATTTGCAAAGCGCAAAAAAATTACACTTCAGATATTAACAATCAAGGATGTCGAAGTCATTTTTGTTCAGGTTCCACATACAGACCAATGTGATCTCAACGAAAATAATAATAATAGCATAATAACCTATAAATAATGACTCCAAATTTTCTTAGTTTAATGTGAAAAACATAATATTACATTACATCTATAACTAAGTAATGACAACTCCAACATTTTCTCTGTAAAAACTTACATTAAATTATGAAAATATTAACATTTACAAACTATCCTTTAACAATAAAATGCAAAAAATCTGACTTTTTTTTTTTAAGTGAAATTTTAACATTATTCTTCCTGTTATTAAATATTTTGTGCCTTTGTAGATCCAGTCCATAATATGCATGTATAAATGCTAAGCTGAGGTGTAATACTGTTACAATTGCACTCATTTTCTTAAGAAATTTCAGTTTTTTTCAGGTTATTCACATCATTTTTGTTTGGATAATTTGCAAATGTACATATTTTTATAATTTGATTTGGATTGCACAAAAACAAAGAGAAAAAAATTGGAGTTGTCATTATTTACAGGTTATTATGCTACTGTTTTACTGGTCCGACCCATTTAAGATTAATTTGGACTTAATGTGCCACCTGAACTAAAATGAGTTTTAACACCCCTGTTTTAGTGTAAAAACTTACATTAAATTATGAAAATATTAACATTTACAAACTATCCTTTAACAATAAAATGCGAAAAACCTGAAATTTTAACATTATTCTTCTTGTTATTAAATATTTTGTGCCTTTGTAGATCCAATCCGTAATATGCATGTATAAATGCTAAATTGAGGCGTAATACTATTAAAATTGCACTTATTTTTCTTAAGAAATTTCAGTTTTTTTCAGGTTATTCACATCATTTTTGTTTGGATAATTTGCAAATGTATATATTTTTTGATTTGGATTGCACTAAAACAAAAAGAAAAAATTTGGAGTCGTCATTATTTACAGGTTATTATGAACTAAAATGAGTTTGACACCCTTGTTTTAAAGTATTAAGTGAAAACATTAATGTGAAAATAGGGTTTGGCTTTAAAAGAAAAGTCATCTGCCCCATTCTGAAGAGAGTATTTTGTACAGTTCCTCAAAAAATAACTTATTCATGATTTAAGGGGAGAGAAGAAAATGATTGTGGATAATAATAAAAATAATTGGTGAACTCGTATCAAATCCATTAATTTTTATCTTTTAAGTTCTTTATATTATATTATATTGCAGAGAATAGGAGTGAGTCTAGCTTGAAAGGTTCTTTAAAAATAATCAGGTTTATCTTAAGTACATCCTAAGACGCGTTAATTCACACTGCGCCGTGGATGTGGTATGTGTTTAAAAATACTCAAACAGAATATGTCAGTATCTAGTGCCATAAATGACTACTTGCTGAAATATTCAGTTTACTCAGACTTCAGCCTGACTGGCCGAGCTTCGATTAGATATGAGGATTCCCCAGGTGAGTATCAACCCCAGTTCCATCTGAACAGGAGGCGAAATGAGAAGTCAACAGTATTTAGTCAAATAAAAGGCAGAGATTAAAGAAACTTTGGCAGCCAAGTGTGGGTAATTGATTTATAATTTATCAGCGGTTGTGCTGAGTAGTAGTGGCCACCGGAGAGATGGGCCCGATTCCTGTAACAACCTCTTTGTTTTCCTCATGAGAACGCTAAGGATGGGGAAGTCTGGTCTCAGTTTGGTTATTTCAACTGCAGCGATCCAGATACAGTGAAAAAGGTAGTTAATTACTTTAACCCTTTCATGCATGAATTATGAGAACCTTAGTCAATATTTTTTTTCTTGAGTGTTTTTATTCCTCTTTAGACATGAAAAAAGCAATGCAATTGATTTTTTTTTTTTTTTTTTTTTTTTAACTATTAACTATTTAACTTCTTAACTTAACTATTTATTAACTATTTAACTTCAATTTGGGCTCAATGTGGCCCCTGAAGTAAAATGAGTTTGACACCCCTGTTTTAGAGTAAAAACTTACATTAAACTAGAAGCACTCGGAGAGCGCAGACCTCCGCCAAGGCTGATCAGTGGCCCCCCCCCCCGTGGGCCCCCCCACACCCGATCACCACCAAAACTTAATCATTTCTTCCTTATCCCATTTCCAACAAACCCTGAAAATTTCATCCAAATCTGTCCATAACTTTTTGAGTTATGTTGCACACTAACGGACAGACAAACAAACAAACAGACAGACAAACAAACAAACCCTGGCAAAAACATAACCTCCTTGGCGGAGGTAATTATGAAAATGTTAACATTGACAAACTATCCTTTAACAATAAAATGCAAAAAAACTGAAAATTTTTTAAGTGAAATTTTAACATTATTCTTTTTCGCCTTTGTAGGTCCAATCTGTAATATGCATGTATAAATGCTAAGTTGAGGTGTAATACTGTTAAAATTGCACTCATTTATCTTAAGAAATTTCAGTTTTTTTCAGGTTATTCACATCATTTTTGTTTGGATAATTTGCAAATGTACATATTTAGTCAATAGTTTTTTTCTTGAGTGTTTTTATTCCTCTTTAGGCATGAAAAAAGCAATGTAATTGATTTTTTTTTTTTTTTTTAACTATTTTTCATGGAGTTACAAAAATGTCCACTCAGCTGGACACCATGCATTTAATTTTTGAAGCAAAGAAACGTGCATTTTAACTCTTTCATGCATAGTGGTCGCTCCAGTGGACAGTTATTCTACAGCTGTTCTATTGTTTATTCATGGGTTTTATTGTTTTAGTTCCATATCAGCCAACACAGTGGAGCTTATGCATCATCCATCCATCCATCATCCATCCATGCATGCATCAATATTGTTATCGAACAATATTTGCACTCTCCTTTTAAACACTTTTTTATTCAAATTTATTTGACTGTTTGTTTTTATGTGTATGTGTATGTCTATGTATGTTTTTTATGCTGCTAACAACACTGTGAATTTCCCCATTGTGGGATCAATAAAGGAATATCTCATCTTATCTTATCCCAAACACTGCAATTCATACAATTATTGTAACACTGCTGCTCTTGATAAACCTGATCTGCACTAACATGTTTTAGTGTAAATCAATTGCTAATTGTTATTAGACTGTAATTAACAGTTTTCTGAAACAAAAACTTTTTTTTTTTTTTTCCATATCCTCCTGAGACCCAGCAGTGCATTTTGTCGTCTGTAGGGGACAAAAGTTTGA
The DNA here is from genome assembly GCF_902148855.1 of Sphaeramia orbicularis. Lineage (NCBI taxonomy): Eukaryota > Metazoa > Chordata > Actinopteri > Kurtiformes > Apogonidae > Sphaeramia > Sphaeramia orbicularis. The sequence goes on from NC_043961.1 coordinate 56,942,509, forward strand.
CAGTTTAACTTAAAAAATACTGTCCATTGCAAAGGACAGTACCCACTCATTGAATACTGTAGAACGCGGAACATTTTGTGCAGTTCTACTTTCATTTGCAGTTTACGCACAAACACCAAATACTGAGCCCATCCCCCTATCAACACATTGCTGCTTCGATTGTTGCCTTTGCTGTAAAACCAGAAACTCTGTTGAATTTTCAAAATATTATGACTTCAATCTCATAAAAGTATGACTTTTTTCTTGTTAAATAATGACTTTTTTTTTAAACTACGACTTTATTCTCATTAAATAATGACTTTATTCACCAAATATAACGACTTTATTCTTGTTAAATGAGTTTTTTTTAAAAACTACAACTTTATTCTCACTAAATGACTTTATTCTCGAAATATAACGACTTTATTCTCATTAAATAGTGAGTTTTTTTTTAAATTACAACTTTATTCTCATTAAATAATGACTTTATTCTTGAAATATAACAATTTTATTCTTGTTAATAGTGAGTTTTTTTAAAACTACGACTTTATTCTCATTAAATGACTTTATTCTCAAAATATAACGACTTTATTCTCGTTAAATAGTGATTTTTTTTTTTTTTAATTACGACTTTATTTTCATTAAATAATGACTTTATTCTCGAAATATAACGAATTTATTCTCATTAAATAATGAGTTTTTTTAAAACTACGACTTTATTCTCGTTAAATAACGACTTTATTCTCCAAATATAACAACTTTATTCTCGTTAAATAATGAGGTTTTTTTAAACTACGACTTTATTTTCATTAAATGACTTTATTGTCGAAATATAATGACTTTATTCTTGTTAGAGGTTTTTTTTTTAAACTACAACTTCATTCTCATTAAATGACTTTATTCTCAAAATATAACGACTTTGTTCTCGTTAAATGAGTTTTTTGTTTTTTTACTGCGACTTTATTATCATTAAATGACTTTATTCTCCAAATATAATGACTTTATTCTTTAGTGACAAGCTTTTTTTTTTTCTTATGTGGCCCTAATACGCCATCGTACTAAATATACAACAGAAGAGAATACATATTTCATTTAATTCAGGTAAATCATGTCCTTATCTCAACTAGCATTATTGATCCTAGTCTTTTAAACAAGTATTTTCTTCAGTGAATCCTGAACTCTATATTTTTGAATAAGAGTTCATTTGTACATCTTTTTAAAAACTGTAATTGTTTTAGACTGTTTGAATCGATCTTCCAGGCCATTCCAAACATTCACCCCTCTAACACAAATACATCTACTGTTTGTATTTGTTCTTGCCTTAGTTCCTCTGAGGCTGTACTGACGTTTTCCTACATTCAAATATCTCCTGGATGGAAGGAGAAAGAATAAACCAAACCACAGCCTCCGTTACCTGCTCACTTAAATGAAATTGTCACAGCAGTAAAAGTGATCAATGGTAGGTACGAAGGTGAAAGTGTAAAGTCCCATAAATCTCTTTCCTCTTTTCTTTCCCACCGTGATTGTGCAGGATTTGCTAAAGATGAGTCTGGAGACACAGTTTTACTTCGCAGTAATGAAAAAGACAAAGCAGAAGCTGCAGCCTCAAAGACCGAATCCAGTCTGAGCAGAAAATCCTAAATACAGGTTTCCTCAGTGAGTGAAAGGGGAAAAACTGAGGCATCAGCTATAGAATAGAATAGAATAGAATAGAATAGAATAGAATAGAATAGAATAGAATACAAACAACAGAATAGAATAGAATAGAAAAGAACTGAATAGAATAGAATAGAAAAGAACTGAATAGAATAGAATAGAATAGAATAGAATAGAATAGAATAGAAGAGAATAGAATAGAATAGAATAGAATAGAATACAAACAACAGAATAGAATAGAATAGAAAAGAACTGAATAGAATAGAATAGAAAAGAACTGAATAGAATAGAATAGAATAGAATAGAATAGAATAGAATAGAATAGAATAGAGACAACAGAATAGAATAGAATAGAATAGAATAGAATAGAATAGAATAGAATAGAATAGAATAGAATACAAACAACAGAATAGAATAGAATAGAAAAGAACTGAATAGAATAGAATAGAATAGAATAGAATAGAATAGAATAGAATAGAATACAAACAACAGAATAGAATAGAATAGAAAAGAACTGAATAGAATAGAATAGAAAAGAACTGAATAGAATAGAATAGAATAGAATAGAATAGAGACAACAGAATAGAATAGAATAGAATAGAATAGAATAGAAACAACAGAATAGAATAGAATAGAAAAGAACTGAATAGAATAGAATAGAAAAGAACTGAATAGAATAGAATAGAATAGAATACAAACAACAGAATAGAATAGAATAGAAAAGAACTGAATAGAATAGAATAGAATAGAATAGAATAGAATAGAATAGAATAGAGACAACAGAATAGAATAGAATAGAATAGAATACAAACAACAGAATAGAATAGAATAGAAAAGAACTGAATAGAATAGAATAGAAAAGAACTGAATAGAATAGAATAGAATAGAATAGAATAGAATAGAATAGAATAGAATAGAATAGAATAGAATAGAATAGAATAGAGACAATAGAATAGAATAGAATAGAATAGAATAGAATAGAATAGAATAGAATAGAATAGAAGAGATACAGAGTAGGATAGAATAGATATAGAATAGAATAGAATACAAACAACAGAATAGAACAGAATAGAATAGAATAGAACACAACAGAATAGAATAGAATAGAATAGAACTGAATAGAATAGAATAGAATACAAACAACAGAATAGAATAGAATAGAATAGAATAGAAAGAACTGAATAGAATAGAATAGAAAAGAACTGAATAGAATAGAATAGAATAGAATAGAATAGAATAGAATAGAATAGAATAGAATAGAATAGAATAGAATAGAGACAACAGAATAGAATAGAATAGAATAGAATAGAATAGAATAGAATAGAAGAGATACAGAGTAGGATAGAATAGATATAGAATAGAATAGAATAGAATAGAATAGAATAGAATAGAATAGAATACAAACAACAGAATAGAATAGAATAGAATAGAATAGAACACAAACAACAGAATAGAATAGAATAGAATAGAATAGAATAGAATAGATACAGAGTAGAATAGAATAGAATAGAATAGAATAGAATAGAATAGAATAGAATAGAATAGAATAGAATAGAATAGATATAGAGCAGAATAGAATAGAAGAGATATAGAGTAGGATAGAATAGATATAGAATAGAATAGAATAGAATAGAATAGAATAGAATAGAATAGAATAGAATAGAATAGAATAGATACAGAGTAGAATAGAATAGAATAGAATAGATATAGAGCAGAATAGAATAGAAGAGATATAGAGTAGGATAGAATAGATATAGAATAGAATAGAATAGAATAGAATAGAATAGAATAGAATACAATAGAACACAAACAACAGAATAGAATAGAATAGAATAGAATAGAATAGAATAGAACAGAATAGAATAGAATAGAATAGAATAGAACAAAAACAACAGAATAGAATAGAATAGAATAGAATAGAATAGAATAGAATAGAATAGAATAGAATAGGTCTTTATTGTCACTGTCAGGAACAATGAAAATCCATTTAGCAACAAAAACACTTGCTGCAAAAAAGACTATAAAAATATATATGCTTTTTTAATTTAACTGTTTGTGGGTAAAAACTGTGCTTGAGTCTGAATATAAGTCTACACCTAGTCTGAAGCAAGGTTATTATTGTTAATGAAAACTAACGAAATGACAAAAACTAGAACTGAAAAAACATTTTCGTTAAGTGAAATAAATAAAAACTATAATTAAAAGAAAAAAAATTATAAGTAACTCAAACTGTATTGTGTGCTTACAAAACTAACTAAAACATACAAATTATGGATAAAATTCCCTTTGTTTTCGTCTTTGTCAATATTGGATTGATATGAAATCGATTTATTTTGCTGGAGCAATTTTAGCTAGCGGCACCATACAACACTTCAAGGTTCAACAGTTGTCGTTTAGAGTCCGCTTGATGAAAGATAAAGATAAAAGATATAAAAAAACTAAAACTAATACAAAAACTAAGCATTTAGGGAAAAAAATACAACAAAAACTAATAAAAAACAAACAAACTAGCAAATCTGCTCTAAAAACTAAATAAAACTAAATGAATTAGAGAAAAAAAATGTCAAAACTAAATTAAAATAATGAAAAATCCAAAACTATTATAACCTTGGTCTGGAGGCCATATATGATTTAACTGCATATATAGATCAACTATCAACTGAAAGAGATACTACTATTATTTCAAATACTTTATTGTGGCCAAAACCTTGACATAAAGACAGTATTTTGTTGTTTTCCACTAAGAAAACCATTATCCTAATCCTGCTGTGCAATATCTGCTTAGTGTGATTAGTGGAATGTGTTATGGCTAGGATTTGGCACATACAACACTTGGTTAGGATTAGTGAAAGACGCTCAGACTTTGTGAAATACAAAACACTCCAGGTGGATGTGGAAAAATGTGGCGTATTTATCAATATTTGCACAGATCCATGATCGCTGGTATAACCTCAGTTTCCACACTTCCTGTATGTGAACTGTTTTCCCCGTCGTCAATCCTCCTGTGCATTTAACACCTGTCCCCCTCCTCAAACAACCTCATTCCAGTCAAGAAGGAGGTCAGTTCAGTTCTTACTTGGGTTCAATTCTCACTGGAGCTGCCTTATTAATTGGGTTAAGCCTCAGATCATTTGCAAGTCATAATTGCCGATTTTAGGTTCATTTTCCTGAACAAAGCCTCCTTTACAGCGCTTCCAAGTATTGATCTTTTTTTTTTTTTTTACCCCTTTCAATTACACTGGTTTACATGTAAAATGCCTCCCAAATAAAAGTAGTGAAATTTTACCAAGTCTGAGTCACTTATATTAAAAAAAATAAATAAATAAGTGGTAAAATGCTGTCTGGTTCCAGTTTCTAAAATATAACCTTGGTTCAAAATGTGAAATTCTGAAAATAAATGACAAAATGGGTTTTACTCAAAAGGAATGTTTATCTCTGAGCTACCAGATCAACTTCAATACACTGTCTGCACGATATTACTTTCGCTTTAGAGGTAGTTTCTAGTCGAACATTCATAAATATTGTATTCATTTACATAAACTAGTATATATATGTAATCATACACTGAAAACATAACTAACCAGCATGTTTGTCATTTGTTTTCCAAGTTTTCTTTTTTAAAGCACATTTAATCTACAAGGCAGATCATTTCTAAAATAAATAAATAAATAAATAAATAAAATAATAAAAATGCAGAATACTGTAATCAGAAAGTATGGAATATATATGGGTGCTTCTATGAAACTGGCTACATTTTGGTATATGACACTTTTCCAGCTTTTTAGACCCAATAATAAAAGAGAAATTTAGACATATTTCCCCCTAGGATGTACCTAATGATGACTTCAGATAAATGCAAAAAAAAAAAATTGTTTTGCTCTGAGCCATCCCAAAATTAATTAATTTTTAATAGAATATTTGGGCCAAAAATAGGATCAAAATTGGGACATGAAAACCTACCTGGGTGTTAGTGCAATTGATCTGGAAACATGGTCTTATATAGACTATAAATAAAGACACTGTGTTAAATTTGAAGATCCTAGTCATTTGTCTAATCCAGACATGTGGATTTTTCATGAATCTCAGTCTATTTCCAGGTTTTGTATGTAAGCCATCGTGTCCACTTCCGTTACATGCAGAACCTGCCCTTTTAAACGCATATAAATCGTGAATGATTTTGCAACAGCGGCAATTTTTTTTTGGAAACACTCTGCCTTGTATAATTAGTTCACATTCCCACATAGAGTGCAAAAGTCAGAACTTCATAAATTTGACAGAAACACTAACACTACTATTACTACTGGATGCTTCTATGAAACTGGGTACATTTTGGTACCTGGCACTTTGCCAGGTTTTTAGACCCGATATTAAAAGAGAAATTTAGACATATTTCCCCCCAGGATGTACCTAATGATGACCTCAGATAAATGCAAAAAATATATATACTCTTGCTCTGAACCATCCCAAATTTAATGAATTTTTAATAAAATATTTGGGTCAAAAAAAGGACCTAAATTGGGACATGAAAAACTACCTAGGTGTCAGTGCATTTGATCTGAAAACATGTCTGTAAATGGTCTCATATAGACTATAAATAAAGACACTGTGTTAAATTTGATGGTCCTAGTGGTTTTTCTAATCCAGACATGTGGGTTTTTCATGAATCTCAGTCTATTTCCAGGTTTTGTATGTAAGCCATCGTGTCCACTTCCATTACATGCAGAACCTGCCCTTTTAAACACATATAAATCGGGAATGATTTTGCAGCAGCAGCCATTTTTGTGAAACACTCTGCCTTGTATAATTAGTTCACATTCCCACATAGAGTGCAAAAGTCAGAACTTCATAAATTTGACAGAAACACTAACACTACTATTACTACTGGATGCTTCTATGAAACTGGGTACATTTTGGTACCTGGCACTTTGCCAGGTTTTTAGACCCGATATTAAAAGAGAAATTTAGACATATTTCCCCCAGGATGTACCTAATGATGACCTCAGATAAATGCAAAAAATATATATACTCTTGCTCTGAACCATCCCAAAATTAATGAATTTTTAATAAAATATTTGGGTCAAAAATAGGACCTAAATTGGGACATGAAAAACTACCTAGGTGTCAGTGCATTTGATCTGAAAACATGTCTGTAAATGGTCTCATATAGACTATAAATAAAGACACTGTGTTAAATTTGATGGTCCTAGTGGTTTTTCTAATCCAGACATGTGGGTTTTTCATGAATCTCAGTCTATTTCCAGGTTTTGTATGTAAGCCATCGTGTCCACTTCCGTTACATGCAGAACCTGCCCTTTTAAACACATATAAATCGTGAATGATTTTGCAACAGCGGCAATTTTTTTTTGAAACACTCTGCCTTGTATAATTAGTTCACATTCCCACATAGAGTGCAAAAGTCAGAACTTCATAAATTTGACAGAAACACTAACACTACTATTACTACTGGATGCTTCTATGAAACTGGGTACATTTTGGTACCTGGCACTTTGCCAGGTTTTTAGACCCGATATTAAAAGAGAAATTTAGACATATTTCCCCCCAGGATGTACCTAATGATGACCTCAGATAAATGCAAAAAATATATATACTCTTGCTCTGAACCATCCCAAATTTAATGAATTTTTAATAAAATATTTGGTTCAAAAAAAGGACCTAAATTGGGACATGAAAAACTACCTAGGTGTCAGTGCATTTGATCTGAAAACATGTCTGTAAATGGTCTCATATAGACTATAAATAAAGACACTGTGTTAAATTTGAAGATCCTAGTCATTTGTCTAATCCAGCCATGCAGGTTTTTAATGAATCTCAGTCTCATTCCAGGTTTTGTATGTAACCCCTTGTGTCCACTTGTGTTACATGCAGAACCTGCCCTTTTAAACGCATATAAATCGTGAATGATTTTGCAACAGCGGCTATTTTTTTGAAACACTCTGCCTTGTATAATTATTTCACATTCCCACATAGAGTGCAAAAGTCAGAACTTCATAAATTTGATAGAAACACTAACACTATTACTATTACTACTGGATGCTTCTATGAAACTGGGTACATTTTGGTACCTGGCACTTGCCAGGTTTTTTTTTTTCTTTTACCCACTATTAAAAGAGAAATTTAGACATATTTGTCCCCAGGATGTACCTAATGATGACCTCACATAAATGCAAAAAAAAATTATACTCTTACTCTGAGCCATCCCAAAATGAATGCATTTTTAATCAAATATTGGGGCCAAAAATTGGACCTAAATTGGGACAGGAAAAACTACCTAAGTGTGCATTAGATCTGAAAACATATCTGTAAATGGTCTTATATAGACTATAAAAAAAGACTAAGGATGTAATGATTACCGGTATAATGATAAACTATGGTAAAATTCCAGATGTTTAAATTCTAATTATCATGATAAGCGTACTTGATTACCGCACTTTGAAAGCTAGGGGTACTGCTCATTTCATATCTATCTATCTATCTATCTATGAAAAAGAAACCAAAACAACTCAAATTTGATAAAGAAAATGGTCAAACAATGGCCATAAGGTGCCATCTTTAATGCACATTTGTATACATTTCAACAATACCGCAATAATAATGATAACTGTGATAATTTTGGTCACAATAACCGTGATTTGAAATTTTCATATTGTTACGTCCCTAATAAAGACACTGTGTTAAATGTGTCGATCCTAGTGGTTTTTCTAATCCAGACATGCGGGTTTTTCATAAATCTTAGTCTCATTGTAGGTTTTGTATGTAACACATCGTGTCCACTTGTGTTACATGCAGAACCTGCCAAGTTAAACGCATATAAATCACGAATGATTTTGCAATAGCGGTCATTTTTGTGAAACACTCGACGTTGAAAAATTAGTTCAATTCCCAAAATGTACCTGTGAGAGAAGAAAGAGATATTAAAAAAAAAATAGTAGTGCATAATTTTCGTGTTCTTTTTGACTGAGTTACTTAGATATTTTTTGTATTAAATATTATATAAAATAATATAAAAATGTGTTTTTTTCTGAAAAATAGTTTCTCTTTCATCTCAGTCAGCATTTATTTTTTAAAATAGACCCAAAGTGCTTCCAAACTTGCTTCATAACATTAGTCTACATCTGGTTTGAATTTTTAGCCCCATGTCCTGTTTTAGGACTACTTTCATAGAAGCACCCATATGCAAATATGGAAATACCTGTTCAGGAAGAACCACTGCTTTGGCTGACATGTTTAAGTTCTACAGCTTGAATGACATTACATTAAAATATAATTTAATCACTACTCAGATATGTTGCTGCAGAGTCACAGGCATGGATTTGATAGTGGCAGCTGTTCTCTTTTCCAATTTAAGTACTTATCCAAAAGTCCCTCGAAGCGGAAAAAAGTATCTTGTGTGAAGTTTTTGCAGATCATATTTTTTTATTGATCACGACCCTCATGGAAAATCAAAAGACAAGCCAGTTTTATGGACCAAATAAACTCAATTTTTGTACAACAGAAGATTGTTTTGCTCTTCAACAGCAATTTAATTATTGGCAGCACTTAAGCAATGTACTACACCAACTGGGATTTTAATTACTATTGAGTCGCCAGCTGTGAACTATTAAGAAATGATGGTGATGACCAGTGGATTGAGAAATAAAATCCCCAGCATCAGCCAATGATGCCTCCCATACAGCTGGCCAAAATAATGCCTTGTTTCCTTACAATTGCTGCTTGACAGTGCGTGGTAACAAACCCATAAACCTGTGATATTTCCATTGGCATCAACCCCCTCAGATACCCAATGGTTGGAAAGGAATGCAACAGTTGTTCTGTAGAATACTGGCTGCTTAACGGCATTGAAAATGTAGACAGGTTTACTCACCCTGTACCATACAATCTCTCGAAGCCTTCCGTCTGTTTTGAAGTTACACTTGAGAGTAACAGTCTCTCCCACAACAACAGGAGGCAGGGGCTCTATGGTGACTGTCAAATATCCTGCAAAAAAAATAAAAGAAATAAATGTGAAAACAGTTTTATTACAGGGAAAAACTAAACAAACACGAGAAAAAAAACCAGCATTAAACACTGAAATGCTTTTACTTAGTTATTGCTTTAGGAAAATGCAATGACGTTCATGGTTTCTTTTAAAGTGAGATGGTGATTCAGACTTATGCAACACATGGGGAGTATGGGTAAAAAAAAAAAAAAAAAGAAGATTGATTCAATGGACTGGTTCAGTCGTGATTAGAAAACAAGAAGTGTAACGATCATTAATCAAAATCTTATAGATAATTTAGTTTAGTTTATTTTGAATATGCAACAAAACTAAATAATCCTATTTAGTCTTTACAAATGAAACAGATTCTAAGAAAACAAAACAAACAAACAAACAAAAAAACTTGTACAAAAACATCACAGGTGTCAAATATGCGACCCGGGGGCCAAATCTGGCCCGCCAAAGGTTCCATTCCGGCAAAAGTGCAAAAATGAACCTGAACAGTCCAGGTTATCCAAATCATTTTGGTTCAGGTTCCACATACAGACAAATGTGATCTCCAGTAAAAATAACAACACAATATTCCATAAATAATAACAATGACAAATTTTCTTTGTGAAAAATTATGTGGAAAAAATGTAAGTGAAAAAAATAAGATTATACTGTGAAAATATTTACACTTACAAAACTATTCTTTCACAACAAAATGCAAATAAATACATGAATAAAAACAAAGATGAACAACCCGAAATGTGAGATTTGAACAATATTCTGCCTGTTACTAAATGTTTGGTGCATTTATGGATCCACTGTGATCTGTAGTTGTGTTAATAATAAAAGATGGAATATTGTAGAAATTGTTCAAATTTTAGTTCCAAACTCTGAAATTTCAACAATTTTATACCAGTTATCAAATGTTTATGTAAGATTGTGCGTAAATGTACATGTATAAATAATAAGTCGAGGCATAATATTGTTAACATTGCACTAATTTTTCAAATGAAATTTCAGTTTTTTCAGGTTAGTCACATCTTTTTTTGTAAAATGTAAATATTTTCATAATTTAATTGGGGTTTTTTTGTACTAAAACAAAAAGAAAAACTTGGATTTGTCATTATTTATAGCTAATCCAGCCTGTTGTCTACAAAAGAAGCGAATCGACGAAGAACGAAGCAAAAATAAATCAAATACAATAAATTCCATTTGAAATATTTTAATAAAGTTTTTCCCAGGATTATCTCTGGACCTGCTGCGGTGGTCCTGCCTCTCTCCTGCCTTCATCATCATCACTCACTTATCCTCAACTGCCTCCATGTGTCTCCCCCTACTCCCCCCTTCTCCCCCAGTCTCTATCTCTATCGCTCTCTCTTTTTCTCTTTCTTTACCCTCTCTCTTTAACCTCAACTGGTCAAGGCAGACGTCCATCCTCCAGGAGTCTGGGTCTGCTCCAGGTTTCCGCTGTTAAAGGTTAGTTTTTCCTCGCTACTGTCACCAGTCACAAGTGTTTGCTCCTGGAGGATTCTGTTGGGTTTCTGTAAATTGGCTTAGAGTCTGGCTTTGACCAAATCTATATATAAAGTGTCATGAGATAGCTTTTTTGTTGTGATCTGGCACTATATAAATAAAATTTGATTGATTGAGTGATTTGATTGGTTTTCCCCTGTAAGTCGCTTTGGAAAAAAGCATCTGCCAAATGCAAAAACATAAAATATGTTCTTTTGAATTCTACTCTTAATAATAATAATAATAATAATAATAATAATAATAATAATAATAATAATAATAATAATAATAATAAACTTTATTTGTATAGCACCTTTCATACAGAAATTGTAGCCCAAAGTGCTTCACATTGATTGAAAAAATACAATATTAAAATACATTAAGATTTGATTAGAAATACAATAAAATAAAAATAAATATAAAAACAGCGCACATTAAAATATTTGATTATGCATAGGATTTTTGAAGTGCAAGAAATAAGATGAAATTTGAGAGAAATACAATAAAATAAAAATAAAAATAAACTCTCTACTCTTTGACTCCGGTGTCCTTTGTAAATACGTTTCACCTTCAGGTTGTAACAATGAATAAGGAATTTTCCTATATTTAACGCACTAATCATGTAGATGTTCATAAAAGCTCAGGTTAAAGTTGAGAGTTATGATATCCAAAAAGAGAAAACTGAAGCAAAAGTGACTTTTTCATCCAAATATATCAATAACTGAATATAAAACAAGTCATTTTTGAAACTCTATGGTTTTTACTGGTGAATCAATGTTGTAGAAGATGACAGTGTTTGCATGGTAACTGCGAAGCCTCTGAACGTCCAAATGGGTCATATTTGATGACCATGAAAAGACAACAAACTGTATTTTACACCAATTATTTACATGTACTGATAGGATTAATGGATGGACGGGTATTAAACAGTTTAGATCAGTAGATGGTTTGGGTCTTCATGGGTTAATACAAGTTCTTTTTGCAAAATTCTCAAGTGACTTTCTTTTCCGACCATGACCAGGTACACATTCTCCTCCTCCTCCTCCTCGTTTTCTTATTTGAAAGCTTTTATCCTGTGTGCTCTGAATAGTGTTTTTAAGATTCTTATTCTATTGAAGTTGTTTGGCATTGAATAAACATACTCAACAACAACCTTTGAGAGAAGCAAGGGTATTAGAATAACTATTCTTCTTCCAAATGATTTCATGTTGGCAGTCAGTAAATAAAAAAAAAGGATTTAATGAAGAAAAATGTCTTGCGCTGTTAAAATTATCTATTGAAAGCAGCAGTTTTAGATATTTACCATATAATCTGCACACAATAACATATTTTTCTAGTACATTCGGTGATAATATTGTTCATTTTGGTTATAACAGGTATTATCAGACAATTATACATAACACCACAGAACAACACGGTGCCAAATCAAACCTGCGAGAAGAAATCATAAACAAGACAAAAATGCAAAATAAAAAAATCACCATACATGCATATAACTTATTCAGCCTTAGATACAGATCTGAAGGTCAGATTTTCGAAGAGGAACAGATAAATTGTCGCCTTCTGCACAAATATCCACAACTACAACCCACCACCACACACACACGGTCTTAAAAATGAAAGAATAATAGTGCAGTGTAAAGGGGAAGAACAAAACCACATGGACACAACGGCAGCTTGATAATGATGGGGCAGAAAACAAACTGGTTTTGCAAGAGAGCAATGAAAACCAAGAATATACGGAAGATATTTCAGGAGAGGTAGACAGGCACAACACAGTATCCGAAAATATATCTATTTCCGATATGAGCTTAAAAAAAAAAAAAAAAAAAAAAAAAAGACATCTCTTGATATGTTATCACTCTGACAAGCAGAGTGAGCCAGAGATGGTGCGTGGGCGAACTTCCACTGATAGACAAGCAACCTTCTGCCCAACATAATAGCAGTTTCAGCGCATTCTGCATTTAATTAGTGAACTGTATCCAGTAAAACAGATGGATATCACAGTAAAAAAACAGTATAAAACATGGTAAAATGGGACCTTGTGACCAATAATTCTCCCTAATAAACCAGCTTGAGGGCATCAAATGAATCTATAGGTGATCTCTGAAAGGACAGACAAGTGATGATCACAGATACACCATGGTTCAGAAATCCACTCAGGAAAATGGAACATACAGTATGTATTAAAAACACTATGTATTTCCGAGTGTACACACATGGAGGAAGACTACACTGGAAAAAAATCTAAATCGCACCAAGTGTATTTTTCTCATTTCTAGTCAAAATATCTGATCACACTTAAAATAAGACATAATCGCCTAAAGCTGTGTTTTTCAACCTTGGGGTCGGGACCCCACATAGGGTCGCCTGGAATTCAAATGAGGTCGTCTGAAATTTCTAGTAATTGATAAAAATAAAAACTTACTAATAAAAAATATATGGTGAGTTGACAGAGACAACCCCAATACATAAACGACATGACAAACTGTGAGTCTGAAACTGAAACACTGTGGTTTTGTTTATCTGTCAAATGTTCATTGTGGTCAGTTTCAGATGCTGCAGCTCTTTGAATAAATGAATGAATGAATGAATGAATGAATGAATGAATGAATGAATGAAATATTTATTTCAAGCATGTCGACAGTGAGATCAAAACAAAAGTTAACCAATAAAATATAAGCACTGGTACATAAATGATGGATAAGCAAACAAACAACAAAATAAACAGATAAATAATAATAATAATAATAATAATAATAATAATAATAATAATAATAATAATAATAATAATGATAATAATAATAATAAAACAAATGAAATTAAATTATACATGCTCAAAAAGGAGTAGGAAGAAGTAAAAACTTATGTACTCCTACCCCCAATTTCTATTCCTTATGATCACTATATAGCAATTATTATTTTGTATGAATATCAATACAATAATAATAATAATAATAATAATAATAATAATAATAATAATAATAATAATAATAATAATATAACAATATAGTGTACAGTACAACACATCCTTTTCCTATATACACTAATATAATACCCATTTACAATTTATCCTACCAGATATTAATACCAGATATTAATAAAAACAAAAACAAAAAAAAACACATATATAATATAAATACATATAATATTCTATATTGTCCTACATAGTAATATAGTAATAATATATTCATATATCCATATTTAAAGTAGATATTATCAGCACATATGTGGCAAAGCCCCACTATGAAAAACTTTCATAATTCATAGTTTGAGTTCTTGTTTGTTCAGTATTAATTGTCAGCCTTGTAAATACAAGCTGGACTGACTGTACATATCCTGACCAAGGAAAATAAAACACTCACTTTGTGCAGTAATCTACACCTGGATTTACTGCCTCCATCCAGAATAATATACATTAAGTACAGTATAAGTATAGATATGTTTACACTAGGAAACTTATTATTGTTATTTATTATGTAAGGAGGAGGGGTAGGAGTTTATGAGTTCTGCTTCTTTTCACTCCTTTTCGAATATGTATTGTATGTCTTATATTTAAAAGTTTTGTTTGTTTATTTATTTTTCTTCTTTTTTGACATTCATATTTGAAATGAATGCATCAGTCAATACATTATATAGACTAAATGTCGTCTAAAATGAACGTTTATTTGCAACATAGTATAGCGAACTGTTACATGATCAAAAACAAATTAATTTTAACAAAAAAATGCCTTTGTTTTGAATGTCTGGTGTCACCAGAAATTTTTGATGTTAAAATGGGGTCATGAGGCAAAAAAGGTTGGAAACCACTGAACTAAAGAGTAACTTTTCAGTGAGATATGAGAACTTATTTTTAAACAATAGATCTTGAAAATCTTATTTCAAGAAATCTTACCAAGACAATTTTCACTTGTTCCACTGACAGATTTTTTTTTACTTAATTCAAGATTTTTATTTATTTATTTATTTTTTTTGCTTAATTCAAGCAAAAAAAATCTGCCAATGGAACAAGTGAAAATTATCTTGGTAAGATTTCTTGAAATAAGATTTTCAAAATCTATTGTCTAAAAATCAGTTCTTATATCTCACTGAAAAGTTCCTCTTTAGGTGATTATGTCTTATTTTAAGTGTGATGAGATATTTGGACTAGAAATGAGAAAAATACACTTGGTAAGATTTAGATGTTTGCAGTGTAAATAAATAAAAGTCCTGTGTCTATACAATTTATTAGAAAATGAACTCACAGTGTTCATCCTCAATAACAGGGGTGTCAAACTCATTTTAGTTCAGTTCCACATTCATCTAAATTTGATCTGAAGTGGGTCAGACCAGTAAAATAACATAATAATATATAAATAATGTCAACTCCAAACTTTTCTCTATGTTTTACAGCAAAAAAAGTAAATGTACATTATGAACAGGTTTACATCTACAAACTATCCCTTCAAAAGATGTGAATAACATGAACAAACTGAAAAAATAAGTGCCATTTTAACAATATTCTGCCTCAGTTTATCATTTACACATGTACATTATCACTTACAGATCACAGTGGATCTACAAATGCAAAACACATTTAATAACAGGTAGAATCTTGTTAAAATTGCATTTATTTCTCTTAACACATTTCAGGTTGTTCATATTTGTTCAGGTTATTTACATTTTTTTTTTTGTGCAAAATTATACTTTGTTTTAGTGTAAATACATAAAAAATATTTACATTTACAATTGGAAACATTTGGAGTTGTCATTTATATGTTATTATGATAGTATTTTACTGGTTTGACCCACTTGAGATTGAACTGGTCTGAATGTGGAACCTGAACTAAAAGCATCGTTAATATCTTATTTTTACATTTCACAAATTCATCCCAAGGGCCGGACTGGACCCTTTGGCGGGCCGGATTTGGCCCCCGAGCCGCATGTTTGACACCTGTGCTCTATAATATGTCTTTGCACATTCCAGATGCACACAACACAGAACCACCTTTTACTCCCCTTGTATCGTAGTTTTTATTTTAAAGCTTTTAATTTCGATGAGAACATGTTACATGCTTGCTCACTGACACCATTATGCAGACTTCAATAATGTAATTCAGCTTTTTTGTGTGTGGCTAAAACACAGCAACGTGCATGGCAGCGGCTACTGGTGAGTGACAACACAACCAAGTACCCTGTTGTGTTTTATTTTCCTTCATTTGCAAAGCCATCTGTTTCACATCTCTTGGACAAATTGCAAGTCTTAAAAAAAAAAAGAAAAAAAAAATAATCTGATGGCCTGGTCCAGAGATAATCATTTGTAATGAGTGATTCCCTACTGTCTCAGACTACTCATTACTAATTTCCAACACTAAATACTAAATTCAGGTTGCATCATGTTTCCAAGGAAACATGATGCAACCTGAATTAAGTTTCTAAGTCAGGGGTGTCAAACTCATTTTAGTTCAGGGGCCACATTCAGCTAAATTTAATCTGAAATGGGCCGGACCACTGAAATAATAATATAATAATATAGAAATAATGTCGACTCCAAACTTTTCTCTATGTCTTAGAGCGAAAAAAGTAAATTTACATTATGAAAATGTTTACATCTACAAGCTATCCTTTCAAAAGATGTGAATAACATGAACAAACTGAATAAATAAATGCAATTTTAATAATATTATGCCTCAGTTTATCATTTGCAGACATAATATTGTTAAATTGCACTTCCTTCTCTTAAGACATTTCAGGTTTTTCATATTTGTTCAGGTTATTCACAGTTTTTGCGAAATTATACTTAGTGTACATACATGAAAATGTTTACATTAAAGAGAAAAATTTGGAATTGCCCATAAGTAGCTGGGATAGGCTCCAGCGACCCCCCGTGATCCTAGTGAGGATAAAGTGGGTTCAGAAAATGAATGAATGAATGAGTATTTATAGGTTATTACAATAGTATTTAACTGATCCAACCCACTTTAGATCATGTTGGTCTGAATGAGGAACCTGAACTAAAATGATTGTTAATATCTTAGTGTAATTTTTGCATTAGAGTTTTACCATTAATAATTATAACAAGTATGATATTCTTTTAATGTCCAAGTGTTTCTTAAGAAGCAATAGACTACAGGGATAATATCATCTACTGACAAACAGTATTTAGCCCAAAGCTTCCTAAGTGTACTGTAAAAAATACATATTTTGGTTTTAACAGGTATTAACAGACAACTGACAATAACAGCGCAACGTGGTGACAAATCAAACCTACAAGAAGCAATCAAAAAAAGACAAAATTGCAAAGTAAAATGAAAAAAAAAAAGAAAATCAAAAATGTATGCATGACTTATTCAGTGCTTAAGTTGTATGTAGATCTGAAGATCAGATTTTCAAAGAAGAACACATCAGTTGTTGCTGCGTCATGTCTGATCCTCAGTGTTTTGCACACGAATCTACAACCACAAACCACTTATTTATTTTGGTGCTTTGATCTGCACTTTTACTGCAAATCCAAGACTTTATTCTAGAGTTGGTACGTTGCATTTGCAACCAAATCCCATAATGCATAAGATTAATACATAAAAAACTACATCATTTTTAATTCTGTGTTTTTCATGATCATGTTCTCTATAGGGTGAAGGTTTCTTTGCAAAGCCTTCCACTGAATGCTGACTTTAAAATATTAAATACAATTTTACCATCAATAATTATCTCATTTATGATATTCTGTCAATGTTGAAGTCTTTCTAAAGAACTGGTAGACTACAGGGATAATATCGTCTACTGATAAACAGTATTTAGCCCAAATCCTCCTAAGTGTACTGTAAAAAATACATATTTTGGTTATAACAGGTATTAACAAACAATTAACAACAACAGAACAAGGTGGTGACAAATCAAACCTATAATAAGTAATCATAAAAAAGACAAAATTGCAAATTAAAATTTAAAAAAAAGAAAAATCACAGATGAATGCATGACTTATTCAGTGCTTAAGTTGTATGTAGATCTGAAGATCAGATTTTCAAAGAACACATCAACTGTTGCTGCGTCATGTCTGATCCTCAGTGTTTTGCACACGAATCTACAACCACAACCCTCTTAAACTGTACTTTTACTGCAAATTCAAGACTTTATTCTAGAGTTGGTACGTTGCATTTGCAGCCAAATCCCATAATGCATAAGATTAATACATGAAAAACTACATTTTTTATTCTGTGCTTTTCATGATCATGTTCTCTATAGGGTGAAGGTTTCTTTGCAAAGTCTTCCACTAAACACTGACTTTAAAATATTAAATACAATTTTACCATCAATAATTATCACATTTATGATATTCTGTCAATGCTGAAGTCTTTCTTAAGAACTGGTAGACTACAGGGATAATATCGTCTACTGACAAACAGTATTTAGCCCAAAGTGCTACTTTTACTGTAAAGAACAACAGAACAACATGGTGAAAAATCAAACCTACGATAAGTAATCCAAAAAAGGACACAACTGCAAAGTAAAATTAATTCATTCATTCATTCATTCAGTCATTCATTCATTTTCTGAACCCACTTTATCCTCACTAGAGTCATGGGGGTCGCTGGAGGCTATCCCAGCTACCAAGTCAAATGGAAAAAAAAAAAAAAAATCACAGACGTATGCATTACTTATTCAGTGCTTAAGTTGTATGTAGAACTGAAGATCAGATTTTCAAAGAACACATCAACTGTTGCTGCGTCATGTCTGATCCTCAGTGTTTTGCACACGAATCTACAACCACAAACCACTTATTTATTTTGGTGCTTTGATCTGCACTTTTACTGCAAATCCAAGACTTTATTCTAGAGTTGGTACGTTGCATTTGCAACCAAATCCCATAATGCATAAGATTAATACATAAAAAACTACATCATTTTTAATTCTGTGTTTTTCATGATCATGTTCTCTATAGGGTGAAGGTTTCTTTGCAAAGTCTTCCACTAAACACTGACTTTAAAATATTAAATACAATTTTACCATCAATAATTATCACATTTATGATATTCTGTCAATGTTGAAGTCTTTCTAAAGAACTGGTAGACTACAGGGATAATATCGTCTACTGATAAACAGTATTTAGCCCAAATCCTCCTAAGTGTACTGTAAAAAATACATATTTTGGTTATAACAGGTATTAACAAACAATTAACAACAACAGAACAAGGTGGTGACAAATCAAACCTATAATAAGTAATCATAAAAAAGACAAAATTGCAAATTAAAATTTAAAAAAAAGAAAAATCAGAGACGTATGCATTACTTATTCAGTGCTTAAGTTGTATGTAGAACTGAAGATCAGATTTTCAAAGAACACATCAACTGTTGCTGCGTCATGTCTGATCCTCAGTGTTTTGCACACGAATCTACAACCACAACCCACTTATTTATTTTGGTGCTTTGATCTGTACTTTTACTGCAAATTCAAGACTTTATTCTATAGTTGGTACGTTGCATTTGCAGCCAAATCCCATAATGCATAAGATTAATACATGAAAAACTACATTTTTTATTCTGTGCTTTTCATGATCATGTTCTCTATAGGGTGAAGGTTTCTTTGCAAAGTCTTCCACTAAACACTGACTTTAAAATATTAAATACAATTTTACCATCAATAATTATCACATTTATGATATTCTGTCAATGCTGAAGTCTTTCTTAAGAACTGGTAGACTACAGGGATAATATCGTCTACTGACAAACAGTATTTAGCCCAAAGTGCTACTTTTACTGTAAAGAACAACAGAACAACATGGTGAAAAATCAAACCTACGATAAGTAATCCAAAAAAGGACACAACTGCAAAGTAAAATTAATTCATTCATTCATTCATTCAGTCATTCATTCATTTTCTGAACCCACTTTATCCTCACTAGAGTCATGGGGGTCGCTGGAGGCTATCCCAGCTACCAAGTCAAATGGAAAAAAAAAAAAAAATCACAGACGTATGCATTACTTATTCAGTGCTTAAGTTGTATGTAGAACTGAAGATCAGATTTTCAAAGAACACATCAACTGTTGCTGCGTCATGTCTGATCCTCAGTGTTTTGCACACGAATCTACAACCACAAACCACTTATTTATTTTGGTGCTTTGATCTGCACTTTTACTGCAAATCCAAGACTTTATTCTAGAGTTGGTACGTTGCATTTGCAACCAAATCCCATAATGCATAAGATTAATACATAAAAAACTACATCATTTTTAATTCTGTGTTTTTCATGATCATGTTCTCTATAGGGTGAAGGTTTCTTTGCAAAGTCTTCCACTAAATGCTGACTTTAAAATATTAAATACAATTTTACCATCAATAATTATCACATTTATGATATTCTGTCAATGTTGAAGTCTTTCTAAAGAACTGGTAGACTACAGGGATAATATCATCTACTGACAAACAGTATTTAGCCCAAATCCTCCTAAGTGTACTGTAAAAAAATACATATTTTGGTTATAACAGGTATTAACAAACAATTAACAACAACAGAACAAGGTGGTGACAAATCAAACCTATAATAAGTAATCATAAAAAAGACAAAATTGCAAATTAAAATTTAAAAAAAAGAAAAATCAGAGACGTATGCATGACTTTTTCAGTGCTTAAGTTGTATGTAGAACTGAAGATCAGATTTTCAAAGAACACATCAACTGTTGCTGCGTCATGTCTGATCCTCAGTGTTTTGCACACGAATCTACAACCACAAACCACTTATTTATTTTGGTGCTTTGATCTGCACTTTTACTGCAAATCCAAGACTTTATTCTAGAGTTGGTATGTTGCATTTGCAACCAAATCCCATAATGCATAAGATTAATACATAAAAAACTACATCATTTTTAATTCTGTGTTTTTCATGATCATGTTCTCTATAGGGTGAAGGTTTCTTTGCAAAGCCTTCCACTGAATGCTGACTTTAAAATATTAAATACAATTTTACCATCAATAATTATCACATTTATGATATTCTGTCAATGTTGAAGTCTTTCTAAAGAACTGGTAGACTACAGGGATAATATCGTCTACTGATAAACAGTATTTAGCCCAAATCCTCCTAAGTGTACTGTAAAAAATACATATTTTGGTTATAACAGGTATTAACAAACAATTAACAACAACAGAACAAGGTGGTGACAAATCAAACCTATAATAAGTAATCCAAAAAAGGACACAACTGCAAAGTAAAATTAATTCATTCATTCATTCATTCAGTCATTCATTCATTTTCTGAACCCACTTTATCCTCACTAGAGTCATGGGGGTCGCTGGAGGCTATCCCAGCTACCAAGTCAAATGGAAAAAAAAAAAAAAATCACAGACGTATGCATTACTTATTCAGTGCTTAAGTTGTATGTAGAACTGAAGATCAGATTTTCAAAGAACACATCAACTGTTGCTGCGTCATGTCTGATCCTCAGTGTTTTGCACACGAATCTACAACCACAAACCACTTATTTATTTTGGTGCTTTGATCTGCACTTTTACTGCAAATCCAAGACTTTATTCTAGAGTTGGTACGTTGCATTTGCAGCCAAATCCCATAATGCATAAGATTAATACATGAAAAACTACATTTTTTATTCTGTGCTTTTCATGATCATGTTCTCTATAGGGTGAAGGTTTCTTTGCAAAGTCTTCCACTAAACACTGACTTTAAAATATTAAATACAATTTTACCATAAATAATTATCACATTTATGATATTCTGTCAATGCTGAAGTCTTTCTAAAGAACTGGTAGACTACAGGGATAATATCATCTACTGATAAACAGTATTTAGCCCAAAGTGCTACTTTTACTGTAAAGAACAACAGAACAACATGGTGACAAATCAAACCTACGATAAGTAATCCAAAAAAGGACACAACTGCAAAGTAAAATTAATTCATTCATTCATTCATTCAGTCATTCATTCATTTTCTGAACCCACTTTATCCTCACTAGAGTCATGGGGGTCGCTGGAGGCTATCCCAGCTACCAAGTCAAATGGAAAAAAAAAAAAAAATCACAGACGTATGCATTACTTATTCAGTGCTTAAGTTGTATGTAGAACTGAAGATCAGATTTTCAAAGAACACATCAACTGTTGCTGCGTCATGTCTGATCCTCAGTGTTTTGCACACGAATCTACAACCACAAACCACTTATTTATTTTGGTGCTTTGATCTGCACTTTTACTGCAAATCCAAGACTTTATTCTAGAGTTGGTACGTTGCATTTGCAGCCAAATCCCATAATGCATAAGATTAATACATGAAAAACTACATTTTTTATTCTGTGCTTTTCATGATCATGTTCTCTATAGGGTGAAGGTTTCTTTGCAAAGTCTTCCACTAAACACTGACTTTAAAATATTAAATACAATTTTACCATAAATAATTATCACATTTATGATATTCTGTCAATGCTGAAGTCTTTCTAAAGAACTGGTAGACTACAGGGATAATATCATCTACTGATAAACAGTATTTAGCCCAAAGTGCTACTTTTACTGTAAAGAACAACAGAACAACATGGTGACAAATCAAACCTACGATAAGTAATCCAAAAAAGGACACAACTGCAAAGTAAAATTAATTAATTCATTCATTCATTCAGTCATTCATTCATTTTCTGAACCCACTTTATCCTCACTAGAGTCATGGGGGTCGCTGGAGGCTATCCCAGCTACCAAGTCAAATGGCAAAAAAAAAAAAAAAAAAAAAATCACAGATGAATGCATGACTTATTCAGTGCTTAAGTTGTATGTAGATCTGAAGATCAGATTTTCAAAGAACACATCAACTGTTGCTGCGTCATGTCTGATCCTCAGTGTTTTGCACACGAATCTACAACCACAACCCTCTTAATCTGTACTTTTACTGCAAATTCAAGACTTTATTCTATAGTTGGTACGTTGCATTTGCAGCCAAATCCCATAATGCATAAGATTAATACATGAAAAACTACATCATTTTTAATTCTGTGCTTTTCATGATCATGTCCTCTATAGGGTGAAGGTTTCTTTGCAAAGCCTTCAACTGAATGCTGACTTTAAAATATTAAATACAGTTTTATCATCAATAATTACAACAAGTAACCTATGATATTCTGTTGATGTCAAAGTCTTTCTTAAGAACTGGTAGACTACAGGGATAATATCGTCTACTGACAAACAGTATTTAGCCCAAAACTTCCTAAGTGCTACTTTTACTGTAAAGCAGTATTTTGGTTATAACAGGTATTAACAAACAACGAGCAACAACAGGACAACATGGTGACAAATCAAACCTAAAATAAGCAACCATAAAAAAGACAAAAGTAAAATGAAAAAAATTCAAAATAAAATCAGAGACATATGCATTTATTCAGCGCTTAACCCTATAACACCAAATGTATCGTATTTGATACATAAGTTTGGAAAAATCTGTTAAAAAAATTATAAAGTGGACTTTTTTAAACACATACAACATGTTTATATGGTCAACTTGAATTGTCCAAAAATGTGACTTCAGTACTTTTAGCATCAGGGTCTTCAATTTAACCCTATAATGCCAAATGTACCATATTTGATACATGAGTTTTGAAGCCCTCTACATGATCAGTGTGATATTTTTTGTCTTGAAAAACCTGATGTATACAATTAGATACATGCAATAGACAGATAATCCACCAGGGGGAGGAATTCATTCACTAGAGGCCTTTCCAGTGACACTACAAGGCTGTCATTAATGAGGAAGGAGGAAGAACTTTGCCAGTTTTGAAAAGGAATTACCAATTTGTTAGACATGTTTGTGTTATATTATGTTTTTATTTGTTCAAAAATAATAATATTTGAGTATTGAGGCCCGATGTATCAAATATGATACAAAATTGAAACTCAAAACGGACGTTGATATTTGAAAAATACATATTTTTGGGTTGTTCAAAAGGACCAATAGAGGAATTTTCTGTCAGTGATTTAATGGTTCAGGCTTTAGAGGGTTAAGATGAGGTGTAAGTCTGATTGGTGCAACTGACATTAGCTGATTCTAAAGACTGGTCTTAACCAAAACCAGCTGGAACAACTGGTTTCAGATTGTTAGAGAATTCTCCGGTACTATACCTGCATACATACATACATGATGATATGAATACACTCATGAATAAGGAAGGAGGAAGAACTTTACCAGTTTTGAAAAGGAATTACTTACTACTTACTAATTATTAGACATGTTTGTGTTATATTATGTTTTTGTTTGTTCAAAACCAATAATATTTGAGCACTGAGGCCTGATGTATCAAATATGATACAAAATTGAAACTCAAAAAATTCTAAAGACTGGTCTTAACCAAAACCAGCTGGAACAACTGGTTTCAGATTGTTAGAGAATTCTCTGGTACTATAAGTGCTTCCTCACACATACATGATGATATGAATACACTCATGAATAAGGAAGGAGGAAGAACTTTACCAGTTTTGAAAAGGAATTACCAATTTGTTAGACATGTTTGTGTTATATTATGTTTTTATTTGTTCAAAAATAATAATATTTGAGTATTGAGACCCGATGTATCAAATATGATACAAAATTGAAGCTCATACATGGAAATTGATACTTGAAAAAAATAATATAATATTTTTAGGTTATTCAGAAGGACCAATAAAGGCTCTAGTTTCAAAGAACTGGAATTTTCTGTTAATGATTTAATGGTTCATGCTTTACAGGGTTAAATTAGATGTAGATCTGAAGATCAGATTTTCAAAGAACACATCAGTTGTTGCTGCGTCATGCCTGATCCTCAGTCTTTTGCACACAAATCTACAACCACAACCCACTGACACACACACACAGCCTTAAAAAGAAGAAGGACCAAAAATATATATATATAAACTACATATTTTGGCGTTTTGACCTGTACTTTTTCTGGATATTCAGTGTTTTATTCTAGAGTTGGTCCATTGTGTTTAGTGTCTGATCCCATAATGCATAAGATTTATATATAAAAAAAACTACATCATTGTTAATTCTGTGCTTTCAGTGATCATGTTCTATACAGGGTGAAGGTTCCTGGTTTCTTTTCATGCATCTCTGCACAGAATTCTCGCTTTCATTTATAATTTTTCAAAGCTTTCCATTGAATGCGGACTTTAAAATATTAAACACAGTTTTACCATCAATAATAATAATAGGTTATGTTATGTTATGATACTCTGTTGATGTCAAAGTCTTTCTGAAGAAGTGGTAGACTACAGAGAACGTTCTATCGACAAGAGGGCGGGCCGTTTTCACAACCCTGACATCTGGTGAAGAGGAAATGGCTGCTTTGACAATACCCACTCAGGGTGTCACAGTATAAACTGACATTTTTATGTTCGGTGAAAATCATTTACTCCACAACGGCATGGTACTGTAAAGTAGTTTAAAAAACAAACAAACAAAAAAAACCCTCAACTTTAAATTTTCTTTACTGCTTGAGGGGTTTGTGTCAACGTCAAATGGCTTAACATTCCCAACACAAAAAGAAGTGTTGATAGAGTTCGAAAAGAGTGGGTTTATTGTCACTGTTTCCTTTTGTTCTCTTTTATCACTACTGTTACACCTGCTAAGCTTTCCGTTTCAAATACTGCACATACATTAATGCCAAGAATGCGAAGCACAGCACAAAACATGTATCTATCTAATTGGCTGGTAATGCAATAAAAACATAAATTGCACGCATGTAGGGCTGTTCTTTACTTCTTTATAATACTGCTGAAGTGTTCTCAGGGAACACACTGTCCAACACTGTCATTTACAAGAAAGTACATGCAATCATTTTTATGTCTGCAGAATGTCCTTATTCTTATTGAAGACCTTGGTGCTACAAGTACTGAAGTTCTAAAAAAAAAAGTCTGTTAAACTTACAGGGGTTGGACAAAATAATGGAAACACCTTCACCTCAAGATGATAATGCCCCAATCCATATAGCTAGAATTGTTAAAGAATGGCATGAGGAACATTCTAATGAAGTTGAGCATCTCGTATGGCCGGCACAGTCCCCAGACCTCAACATTATTGAGCATTTATGGTCAGTTTTAGAGATTCAAGTAAGACGTCGATTTCCACCTCCATCGTCTCTAAAAGAGTTGGAGGGTATTCTAACTGAAGAATGGCTTAAAATTCCTTTGGAAACAATTCACAAGTTGTATGAATCAATACCTCGGAGAATTGAGGCTGTAATTGCCGCAAAAGGCGGACCTACACCATATTAAATTATATTTTGTTGATGTTTTAAGGTGTTTCCATTATTTTGTCCCACCCCTATAGCTAACTGACTTAGCTAAACAAATACAGAATGTTTATATGCTCAACTTCAATTGTCCAAAAATGTGACTTCATTACTTTTAGCATCAGGTTCTTCAATTTAACCCTATAACATCAAATGTATCATATTTGATACATGAGTTTTGAAGCCCTCTACATGATCAGTGTGATATTTTTTTTGTCTTGAAAATCCTGGTGTATACAATTAGAGACATGCAATACACAGATAATCCACCAGGAGGGAGGAATTAATTCACCAGAGGCCTTTCCAGTGATACCTCCATAAGCAATCATAAAAAGACAAAATTGCAAAGTAAAAAAAAAAAAAAAAAAAAAAAAAAAAAATCAGAGACATATGCATTTATTCAGTGCTTAAATTAGATGTAGATCAGATTTACAAAGAACACTACAACTGTTGCTGCGTTATGCCACACACACAAGTAAAATGCAAAAGAAAAAAAAAAACTAGAAAAGCACTCGGAGAGCACAGACGTCCACCAAGACAGATCTGTCCCAGCCCCGATCACCACCAAAATTTAATCACTTGTTCCTTGTGCTAGTATCAACATTTCTGAAAAATTTCATGAAAATCCATAACTTTTTGAGTTATCTTGCTAACAAACAAAAACGCAAACACACAAAGCAAAGTGATCACAATACCTCCTGGCAGAGGTAAAAATCAGACATATGCATTTATTCAGCACTTAACCCTAGAATACCAAATGAATCGTATTTGATACATGAGTTTGAAGCCCTCTACATGATCAGTGTGATATTTCTTGTCTTAAAAACCTGATGTATATAATTAGATACATGCAATACACAGACAATCCACCCGGGGGGGGGGGGGGGGGGGGGGGGGATTTATTTACCAGAGGCCTTTCCAGTGACACTACAAGACTGTCATTAATGAGGAAGGAGGCAGAACTTTGACAATTTTGAAAAGGAATTACCAATTTATTAGACATGTTTGTGTTATATGATGTTTTTATTTGTTCAAAATTATTGATATTTGAGCACTGAGACCTGATGTATCAGATATGATACGAAATCGAAACTCATACATGAAAATTGATATTAGACAAAACATTTTTTGGTTGTTCAGAAGGACCAATACAGGCTCCAGTTTCAAAGAACTAGAATTTTCTGTCAATGATTTAATGGTTCAGGCTTTATAGGGTTATTACAAATCTATGTTTACGTTACAAGAATTACTTAAAGGGCTCATATTTATCTAAACCCACTTTTATTAGTCTTTGGTTCATTTATTTGTGTATTTGGACCCTAATACTTAATACATTTTGAATTTGAACCCTCCAGGTGCTGCAATGCTATCTTTATATTCATTCTGGCAAAAATCGAGTGGATTTCATACAACCTGTTTTAATTTCTTCTTAATTTTAAGGTCAAGACTTCCGTCGAACATTTCTCTGAGTACGACATAATTGTTTGTCAGCAGCAGCGGCTGTAGTCCATACTGAAAATACGTCCAAACTTCGAGCCAATTAACTAAAATGTTCAGTTATTGGTTGTATTAATGAACACAAGTGGCTGAACGGGACAGAGAAGCACAGCCAACAACCTGCATTCAAAATGACCTTTTTCGTGTCATTACTCAAAAATAAGGTTGAAGATGGACCTGTGGAGTTGAATTAACCCTTTCATGCATAGTGGTCACTACAGTGGACAGTTACTCTACAGCTTTACTCTTGTATATTCATGGGTTTTGTTGTTTTAGTTCCATATCAACCAACACAGTGGACACTTATGCACCATCTCATAAACTGCAATTCATACCATTATTGTAACTTTGCTGTTCTTGATTGGTGCTTGAGTGGAAATCAATTGTTAATATTTATTTTTTGCATATTATCTGCATGAAGTGAGTAATAACTAGTATTAGAATATGTGAAAATGTGAGAAAACATCAGATTAGCTGCATTAAACATGGTGTCATTTCACTGTTTTCATATCACTTTAACCCTTTAATGCACGAATTATGAGAACCTTAGTCAAGATTTTTTTCTTCGGTGTTTAGCCATGAAAAAAACAATGCGATCGAGTTTTTTTTTTTTTCTATGGAGTTACAAAAGTATCCATGCATTTAATTTTTGAAGTAAAGAAACATGTGTTTAAAACCCAATATCAGAAAGTGATATGAAAACAATGAAATAAAAACAATTTAATGCTGCTAATCTGATGTCTTCTCACATTTTAACATATTCCAATGCTAGTAATTACTCACTTCATGGAGAAAATATGCAAAAAAAAAAAAAAACCTTCTTGTCTAACAAATAACAATTGATTTACACTTAAACATGTTACTGCAGATCAGGTTTACCAAGAACAGTAAAGTTACAGTAATGATCTGAATTACAGTGTATGGGATGGTGCATAAGCGTCCACTGTGTTGGCTGATATGGAACTAAAACAACAAAACCCATGAATATACAAGAGAACAGCTGGAGAAGAACTGTCCACTGGAGTGGACAGTGCATGAAAGGGTTAAGATATTGGGTTTTAAATATATGCTTCTTTGCTTCAAGAATAAAATTCATGGTGTAGCTGAGTGGACATTTTTGTAACTCCATGAAAAACATGTTGATTTAAAAAAAAAAAAAAAAAAAATCAATCACATTGTGTTTTTTTTTTTCATGCCTAAAGGGGAATAAAAACACTTGGGAAAATAAATCTTGATTAAAGTTCTAATAGTTCATGCATGAAAGGGTTAATGAAGAATTCAGACCCAAGCAGAGCATTTACAGTTTATGTAGACCACAGGGAAATGTTTGAAAAGGCATAATTCCATTTAAAATATCACTCCTTTAAGTCACTGGGACAATGTGATAAAGAAAGGTGGCGAAAACTGAATACGTAGCAAATAAAAAAAAGTGCACAAGCTGAAGAACTAATTTTAGAAATCGTCTAGACGAAGCAGCTGTATGTTTGGTGTGGAGAAAAAAAAAAAAAAAAAAAGGTGCTGTGTCACTAAGAGCAAAAGAAAACCATGACGCTCTAGAAATGGAGTGCTACTTGGCATTAAAACAGAAAGTCTTGGGTATCTGCGTTGGTCGACACAAATCGGGATGTCTCACATGTCAGTGCACCTAGATATGCTTATTAAAGAATCTTAATTTAATCAGAAGGCTGAAGAGATCTTCTCTCTAGAGTCGAATTGAATGGATAAACCTTTCCGGAGACTGCATGTCATTAACACGGAGCTGATGCTCTTAGAGAAAATCCAAACCACTTACTACGTACCCACAAGAGGAGCAGCGTGGCCTCATGAATGTCTCTCTGTGAGTTTTCCAGAGAGGTGGTTATAATGCATATTAAATCAAAATGTCATATGACGTGATGGAATAAAGTGTTACTAACTCACATGGGGATAAACGCAGGATCTAATGATGGGTTAAAGGCAGAAGACGGATTTCAGTGTGTGGTGCATGTTTATGTATGTGACAAACCACTACTGACAAAAAAAATAAAGACTCTATTCTATTCTATTCTATTCTATTCTATTCTATTCTATTCTATTCTATTCTGTGTGAGTCAGAGAAAAAAACTACAGACAGATTTATGACAACTACCCTCAGCAATATTAACATTAGCATCACATTAGTGTTACCTCTGTCATCTCCATGTTTATTACACTGAACAAAAATATAAACGCACCACTTTTGTTTTTGCTCCCATTTTTCATGAGCTGAACTCAAAGATCTAAAACTTTTTCTATGTACACAAAAGGCCTATTTCTCTCAAATATTGTTCATAAATTTGTCTAAATCTGTGTTAGTGAGCACTTCTCCTTTGTCCTTTGCTGAGATAATCCATCCACCTCACAGGTGTGGCATATCCAGATGCTGATTAGACAGCAGGATTATTGCACAGGTGTGACTTAGGCTGGCCACAATAAAAGGCCACTCTAAAATGTGCACTTTTACTGTATTGGGTGGTCCAGGGGGGTCAGAAAACCAGTCAGTATTTGGTGTGACCACCATTTTCCTCGCACAGTCTTCTTCATGAATTCTCTGAAACACCTTTGGAGATGGCTTATGGTAGAGAAATGAACATTCAGTTCACAGGCAAAAGCTCTGGTGGAGATTCCTGAAGTCAGCATGCCGATTGCATATTCCCTCAAAACTTGTGACATCTGTGGTATTGTGCTGTGTGATAAAACTGCACATTTTGGAGTGGCCTTTTATTGTGGCCAGCCTAAGTCACACCTGTGCAAAAATCCTGCTGTCTAATTAGCATCTTGATCTGCCACACCTGTGAGGTGGATGGATTATCTCAGCAAAGAAGAAGTGTTCACTAACACAAATTTAGACAGATTTGTGAGCAATATTTGAGAGAAATAAACCTTGTGTGTACACAGAAAAAGTTTTAGATCTTTGAGTTCAGCTCATGACAAATGGGAGCAAAAACAAAAATGGTGCATTTATATTTTTGTTCAGTATATTACTGACTTTCTTCTTTTTCTCAAAAAACTTTACTTTTCTTCGTGGTGCATGTTTACGTATGTGACGAATCACAACTGACAAAAAAAATAGAGATTCTATTCTATTCTATTCTATTCTATTCTATTCTATTCTATTCTATTCTATTCTATTCTATTCTATTCTATTCTGTGTGAGTTGTGGAAACGCTGACATGGCTGCCGAGCATCAGTATGATGGGATCCACAACAACCATGTCACATCCGTCCACTGCCACATTTTGTGTTTTTGTGTCAGCTGTTATTGTTTTAGATCCACAATACTAACATTTATGAATAAGAGGAGAATTAGCAATAGTAAGTCTATAAGTTTATTCCTAATAAAGTACTGGTACTGACCAGAGCATCATGGGTAATGGTATAATGGTATGTCCATCCACCGCCAAAAGTTTTCACATACACGTGCTATTCAAAATCCAATATTTCTGAAAATAGAGCTTCCACTATCAAATAATATCAGTAGTCTGTGCACAAATGGATTAGCATTATTTCAACACAGTTCTATGCATTTCTTACAAGTTTTTTTTTTTTTTTTTTTTTTTTTATAAAAATGGCCACTCATTTGACCCCCTTAGTAAATTTTATCTGACTTAAGAAAATGCTACAGTGACAAATACTAACATGAACTCACAGTGTATAATAGACATGATCCATATTCTCCTGAGACCCAAGAAAGTACTCGTTTAGACTTTTTTTTTTTTTACATTAAATAATTGCTTTTATTGGAAACAGCAAAATGCAACAGTATTTTCAGATGCATTTTTAAAATTTTCATGGAATGTCCTTTGTAGTGGAGAGCATTTTTTTATTTATTTATTTATTTTCAATAAAGCTGTGAAACTCTTGTCCCCTACAGAGGACAAAAATGGATTGCTGGGTCTCAGGAGGATATGGTATGAAAAGGATAAACTGAAATGAAAGGCAGTACAAGATACAACTATTACTACTACTATTACTGCAGATGTCAACTGACAGATATGAATTAATCCATCAACAAACATTTAACCCACGGCTGACACTGCAGTGTCTCAACATTAATGTTATAGATGTTAACTTACAATTAGTAGATTAACCCTTTCATGCACGAATTATGAGAACCTTAATCACGATTTTTTCCTGAGTGTTTTTATTCTTCTTTAGGCATGAAAAAAACAATGCAATTGAAGTTTTTCTTATGATAAATAAATAAATAGACAAATAAAAATTATATATATAAAAAAAATAATAATAAAGTTAAAAAAAAGACATACTACTACTAATAATAATAATAATAAAAATGATCTTATGAACCTATTTTACATGAAGTTGCAAAAATGTTCATTCAGCTGGACACCTTGCATTTAAGTTTTGAAACGAAGAAACATGTATTTACAGATAAATTGTGCGATAAATTTTAGTTCTGGGGGTGAGAGTATGCTCAGGGGAGATCTACACAATGTTACCAATTCATGTCAGAAAAGATATGTAGTGCCTTAAAACTTTAACCCTTTCATGCACAAATTGTGAGAACCTTAATCAAAATTTTTTCGTAAGTGTTTTTATTCCTCTTTAGGCATGAAAAAAAAACAATGTGACTGAAAATTTTCTTCTGAAAAATAAATAAAAATAAATAAATAAAATAAAAATAATTGAAAATAAAAATTAAAAATACATTTAAAAAAAAATAATAATGGAAAAAAAATTCTTATGAACCTATTTTTCTTGAAGTTGCAAAAATGTCCACTCAGCTGGACACCACACGTTTAATTTTGATGCACAGAAACATGTATTTACAGATAAATTGTGTGAAAACTATGGGGAAGGCTTGTAATTCTCAGGGTTTATGATCAGGAGAGATCTACATAATGTTACCAGTTCATGTCAGAAAAGATATGTAGTGTCTTAAAACTTTAATAAAGATAAACAATTTGACCCCCTAAGTAAATTTTAGCCGTATGACAACGTGCTCTAATAACAACATTTGAAACAACAGGGTAATGGTCTACTTGTGTGGTTGCAGGGATTAATTATGAACAATTCATGCAGACTATGTGGCAAAGAGAAAAAAAAAAATTACCACAGCCAGTGACAGAAAAATACACTGGTGCATGTGGGGAGGGATGAGGAATCTGTAAAAGAGCAAATTACATGGTTATGCACTCACACCGAGGAAGTTCACATTTCATATAATCCCTACGAGAAACTGGAGCATTCGCAGGCTGCACATACCAAGACATGAGGGCATAATTCCCCCGCAATTCACTCTCCATCCAATGCCATCCAAATGACTTCATGACTTAGATACATTTTATCTGCCAATTCTTCATTGAAAATGTTCCAACAAAGCAATATCTCTTGTTATGCTTGATGCCCTTGTTAAAACATGGGCTAATATGGGCCGTATTCGCACAACAAAGCCCCCCCCCCCTAACCGCCGCTAATTCAATTCCGAGTGTTAAAATCAACACTGTGCAAGTGTTTATATAACTCGTCACCAATCAGCGAGAATTCATTCAACACTTGTGATCGTTTAGACAGCTGCCCCGAAGCCCTATCAGCTCCGAGTGGACACACACGTCTCCAAATACTGAACAATCAAGACTTAATCTACTGCGCAGACATTTACAGACAGTCTGGCAGGTTATTATTAGTATTTTTTTTTTTTTTTTTTTTTTCCTTCAGCAGAGATATACATCCAATCAGTGGGTATAATTATTCGACTGTGCAACATGAGTTAAAGTGACAGCATCGCACCTTCCTTGACAGTCACACTGCAAACTTGACTAAGACTGCCAACGATTAAAAAGGAAATCAAATAAAACACCACCTAGCAGCCTTATTTAGTCAAACCATTTTAATCTACTTCATTTCCATGCTGTATGAGAGCTGGAAGTGCACTTTACAGCTTTATTTAACTCAAAATTAGTTTAAACCATAAAAACCTAGAACTACTTTAGTGACGACCTCCAAATGCATTTTACAGTTAACCTTTTCCAAGTGATTTATTACCATTTATTAGAATATTATGTTCTACAATATTATAGCAACACACATAGAGATGAATACATACTGATAAATGAACAGTCGCGTAAATAGTTTGGTAATGTCTCGCTTGAAAATGATTATTATTATTTTATTATTAAGGTATTAATTTCTAAAGATGGCTAACAACAAAACTGATTCAGGATGACGTAAATAAATAAAGATAATTTTAGGGAAAAATCTTTTTTCACATATCATGTTTAAAAAAATTACATCTATCTATCTATCTATCTATCTATCTGTCTGTCTGTCTGTCTGTCTGTCTGTCTGTCTGTCTGTCTGTCTGTCTATCTATCTATCTATCTATCTATCTATCTATCTATCTATCTATCTATCTATCTATCTATCTATCTTTTTTAAGCTTTTCCTAAAAACTGCCAGGTGTTGTGTGTTTTTCCACTACTTAGAAATAAACATAAACAAATCTGTCTTGTAGAGGACTGAAATGTCAAGAACCTTGGAAAAAAAAAAAATATATATATATAATTAGTTCTTAAAGTAGTTTGTGTGTTTCACTGAAAATCAGGTATTGTCAGTTAGATTTAATTTACAGCTTTACGGTCGATGTTCATAAAAACTTAAAGTAAATCCAAGGGTTCTTATGTGAAAACAGAATAAACTGGAGGAAAAGTGAGTGGCATTTGACAGTGAATATATATCATTAACTTAACAAGCATTAAAACAAGTATCTACAAACTGCACAGGTTTTGCAGGTGAATTAGTTTCAGAAAATAATGATGTTTTCACATTCACTGAGTATCTGAACGTCCAACAAACACACATCTGATTTTGCTGAATGATGATGATGATGATGATTGTTATTATTATTATTATTATTATTATTATTATTATTATTATTATTATTATTATTATTATTATTATTATTAATGTCTTAATTTCTAAAGATGGCTAACATGCAAAACTGATTCAGGACGATACAAATAAAGATAATTTAGGCAAAAATCCTGTTTCATGTATCATCTTTAAAAAATTACATCTAGATAGCTAGCTAGCTAGCTATATATTTTATTATTATTATTTATTTTTTACATTTTTTTAAGCTTTTCCTAAAAACTGCCAGTTGCTTTTTGTTTTTCCACTACTTAGAAATAAACTAAACAAACAAATTTGTCTTGTAGAGGACTGAAATGTCAAGAACCTTGGGGAAAAAAAAAAAAAAAAAAAAAAAAAAAAAAATATATATATATATATATATATATATATATATATATATATATATATATATATATATATATATATATATATATATATATATATATATATAATTAGTTCTTAATGCAGTTTGTGTGTTTCACTGAAAATCAGGTATTGTCAATTAGATTTAATTTACAGCTCTACAGTCGATGTTCATCAAAAGTTTAAGTAAACTTAAGGGTAATTATATGAAAACAGA
Source organism: Sphaeramia orbicularis (assembly GCF_902148855.1). Taxonomy (NCBI): domain Eukaryota; kingdom Metazoa; phylum Chordata; class Actinopteri; order Kurtiformes; family Apogonidae; genus Sphaeramia; species Sphaeramia orbicularis. The sequence goes on from NC_043961.1 coordinate 56,977,846, forward strand.
ATAAACTGGAGGAAAAGTGAGTGGCATTTGACAGTGAATATATATCATTAACTTAACAAGCATTAAAACAAGTATCTACAAACTGCACAGGTTTTGCAGGTGAATTAGTTTCAGAAAATAATGATGTTTTCACATTCACTGAGTATCTGAATGTCCAACAAGGACACATCTGATTTTGCTGAATGATTATTATTATTTTATTATTAAAGTATTAATTTCTAAAGATGGCTAACTACAAAACTGATTCAAGACGATACAAATAAATAAAGATAATTTAGGCAAAAATCCTGTTTCATGTATCATGTTAAAAAAATTACATCTATCTATCTATCTAGCTAGCTAGCTATGTATTTTATTATTATTATTATTATTATTATTATTATTATTATCATTATTATTTATTTATTTTTTTATTTTTTTTAAATTTTTTAAAGCTTTTCCTAAAAACTGCCAGTTGCTTTGTGTTTTTCCACTACTTAGAAATAAACATAACAAACAAATCTGTCTTGTAGAGGACTGAAATTTCAAGAACCTTGGAAAAAAAAGATATTATAATTAGTTCTTAATGCAGTTTGTATGTTTCACTGAAAATCAGGTATTGTCAGTTAGATTTAATTTACAGCTTTACAGTCAATGTTCACAAAACTTGAAGTAAATCCAATGGTAATTATATGAAAACAGAATAAACTGGAGGAAAAGTGAGTGGCATTTGACAGTGAATATATATCATTAACTTAACAAGCATTAAAACAAGTATCTACAAACTGCACAGGTTTCGCAGGTGAATTAGTTTCAGAAAATAATGATGTTTTCACATTCACTGAGTATCTGAACGTCCAACAAACACACATCTGATTTGGCTGTAAAGTTGAAAAGCAATATTTTATCTGAATTATTTCCATGTATTGATGGCATCAGTGTTTCAAAACTAATTAAACACTTTAGGACAGTAAATGTTTTTGGTCGCTGGCAGCTGTTTAGGTCTTTGAAGGCTTACAGTCATGAGATAAAGTAGTTCTTCAGTCACTTTTTATAGGCCGTAAGATTCAGTACTAGTGTAAAAATGTGTTCCAGGTAAATACTGGGTATTAATGACACATTGAGCTATTTAAGGAAATTAGAGATTTAGGGTCCAGCAGCATACATCCTGCAAGCGGTAACACGGTACGGGGCTGACACATGGTTGAAGTCATTTTAAATTGAGCGGACAGGATGACTTAGATTCCGTTTTCATGCTAGCGCTGCATAATATCGATCCTTCCTGTGTTGTAAGCATTCGAAGAAAGCCCCAGGTGTATTTATATAGAGCTCTCAGCCACCTACTCATAAGCCTCTTCTACATGAATCACACATTCATAAGACTGATGTTACCTTCAAATGTAATACCACCCCCCCCCCCTCCTCATAAAAGCACTTACTGTAGGGAGAGCTTAGAAAAATGTGGATGAAGATTTAGAACTTACTTATGATCAAAGGAAAATATTCAGCCTTTTTTTTTTTTTTGAGGGAAACCAGCCTCACTGAACGGACGTACTTGATTATCTCCTACTTCGGTAAAATAGAGACGTGCTTAAAACCCGTGTTCGAACTGAAATCCATTTTAGCCTGGATGCAAATACTTGAGATCATTGGAAGAGCATGTGAATAAATGTGGAGTGGCCAGAGAGTGCATGGCATTTAATTGGCTCATATTAGCTGGTTGTAGAGGAAGACGAGGCCTCCCAGCTTGTCTTAATCCATCAGAGGCGCCATTGGAACAACATCTAATGAGGACTACAAACTATGCTTTCTCCCATTAATAACAGCAATTTGCCAAGATGCAATGAGAAAACAAAACACAGCCAATGATGGACCGGCCCAAAATGTGCCTGTTATTGTGCTCTGTGATTTATGACTATGGCCTACCTTTGCTTAGATGTCAGTGCGACTAAATGTACGAGAAAAATGGATGGCTGAGTTCCTCGGCTGGCTTCCTCATCTGTGCCTCTAAGCTGTTGAAGCACACACAGCTGATTGCAGCGTCTCGAACACGTTTGAGTAGCGCTGCCGCGATTCGTCGACTTAGTTGATGTAATCGACCGTGAAAATTAGTCGACGGCGTGAGGCTAATTCGTGTTCGTTGATTGCAAGCGCCGAAGACGAGTTCAGGATGCGCTAGGTCTCAGTTTAAGAATTTATTCTGGTCACATGTGAAATCTAAAAGCCTGTGTGCAACTAAATCAAATTGTTATTATTCGTATCTATAAGCTGGACACTAAGATGGACAGTGTTTAGAAATGTGTAGACTTTGTTTCACCCTATTTCAGGTGTGTCAAACATGCGGCCCGGGGGCCAAATGCGGCCTGCCAAAGGGTCCAGTTCGGCCCCTGAGATGTTTTTGCCAAGTGTAAAAATTCCACAGTCTTGAATTGAATTAAGCAAAAAAAAAACATTAGCTTGAATTAAGTAAAAAATCTTGAATTAAGCCAAAAAAAATCTTCAATGAAGTAAAAAAAAATCTTCAATTCAGCCCAAAAAAATCTAGAATGAACAACTTAATTTTTTGTCTTTGTTTTAGTGCAAAAAATAACATTAAATTATGAAAATATTCACATTTACAAACTATCCTGTAACACTAAAATGTGAATAACCTGAACAAATATGATGAACCTTAAATATCTAAAGAAAATTAAGCACAATTTTAATAATTTTTCTGCCTGTTACTAAGTGTTTAGTGTCTTTGTACATCTGATCCATGATGCACATGTAGAAATGATAAGTTGAGGAATAATACTGTTAAAATTGCATTAAATTTTCTTAGGTTTTTCAATTTAAATTTCAGTTTTGTTTTGTTTGTTTTTTTGGATAGTTTATAGAGGTAAGTATTTTTCATGATGTAATGTTTTGGGTTTTTTTTACACTAAAACAAAGACAAAAATTTGGAGTAGTCATTATTTATAGGTTATTATGTTATTATTTTTCTGGTCCGGCCCACTTCAGATCAAATTTAGCTGAATATGGCCCCTGAACTAAAATGAGTTTGACACCCCTGCCCTATTTAATAATAATAATAATAATAATAATAATAATAATAATAATAATAATAATGGACTGGATTTTATGTAGCGCTTTTCTAGACACCCAAAGCGCTTTACATCATTGATCCATTATTCATTCGCTCTCACATTCTCCCTCTGGTGGTGGTAAACTACATTTGTATCCACAGTTGCCCTGGGGCAGACTGACAGAAGCGTGGCTGCCAATTCACGCCTACAGCCCCCATCCACCCACCATCAAACATTCATACACCAGTGAGAGTGGCACTGGAGGCAAGGACGGTGAAGTGTCTTGCCCAAGGACACAACGGAATGACTAGGATGGAGCGGGATTCGAACCACCAACTCTTCGGTTATTGGACAACCCACTCTACCACCTGAGCCACGGCCGCCCCAGTTTGATAGTTATCTTCTTGGGTGACTCCACCCCGAACAATGGGTTGGACTTCACAACATCATCTGACTCCGTCTTCTGATTGGACCTCACCTATTGACGTGACTTGCCAACCGTCAGTCCACGTCTTGTTGCTGGGATGTGCTACGCAAAGTGTCATGACTGCTGTTGTAGACGTGGATCTACTGGAATGTGAGGTCCTAGCTTCTGTAGCCACGTCTTCTTCAGTGAGCGAACTGACCCTGAATCTTATCAGTCCTGGCGTCCATGAGTTTACTGGGAGAAAAGCTTCAGCAGTAGAAAAATATGTGACATTTTAGAGCAATACTGTAATTATTCTAGAATTATTCTTCAACGGCGACAGTTTTGGTGGACGTGTCGTTTCACTACACTGACCAACAACAAATTTATTGTTTAAGTTTTTTGAGCTGATTTAGGATAATTTTGGTGTGCTGAATCCAACAATCACATTAATTTTGCTCAATCAGGTCAACTTTCTGAACTACAGGGTGGGGAAGCAAAATTTACAATGAACATTAAGTTGATTTTTCTCAGCAGGCACTACGTCAATTGTTTTGAAACCAAACATATATTGATGTCATAATCATACCTAACACTATTATCCATACCTTTTCAGAAACTTTTGCCCATATGAGTAATCAGGAAAACAAACGTCAAAGAGTGTGTGATTTGCTGAATGCACTCGTCACACCAAAGGAGATTTCAAAAATAGTTGGAGTGTCCATAAAGACTGTTTATAATGGAAGGAAGAGAATGACTATGAACAAAACTATTACGAGAAAGTCTGGAAGATACTATTAAAGAAGAATGGGAGAAGTTGTCACCCGAATATTTGAGGAACACTTGTGCAAGTTTCAGGAAGCGTGTGAAGGCAGTTATTGAGAAAGAAGGAGGACACACAGAATAAAAACATTTTCTATTATGTCAGTTTTCTTGTGGCAAATAAATTCTCATGACTTTCAATAAACTAATTGGTCATACACTGTCTTTCAATCCCTGCCTCAAAATATTGTAAATTTTGCTTCCCCACCCTGTATGCTACATATTGGCTTTTTAACATTTTTGCTTACATTTATGGGCATTTTCACATCATATGATACAAAATTCTTTCATATTTCTTGCAATAAACAAGTTCTGAAGATTTTGCTTTTGCCAATTTATGATTAATGTTTTTTTTAATATTACAGGTGAATGAAATGGCTTAGACTAGAAGATCTTGCAAAAATAAGCCTGACGTATTCTGCTACATCTGCGGTGAATACACCATTGTACCTAACAGGAATCCTGTTAGAAAATGATTTTTTTTCTCTTAAAACCTTTTTTGGGTGAGAACTATATAAAAAATCAACTGATAAAGTCACAAAAATGTAATCAATTTTGTGAGAAGATCAAATTTTTCAAAATCAATTTAGCCAAAAAAACCTGACCTGACTGAGAAAAACAGATGTCATTTTTGGACTTAGCGGTGCAAAATGGTCCTAATTCAGTTGAAAAAACCTAGACAACTTGCAAAAAACATTTTTTTGTAACCCAGTGTTATTGACCGCCTATCTATTTTTGCTCTCCCTCTCGTCTCAAACGCAGTAGGAACAGGATCTCCCCGTGACCGCTGCCAGAGACAAGCCATGGGTATGACATGGCGGCGGCTTCGTGCCATGGGTATGCCACGATGGCACGGGTATGCCATGGCACCTGGGCAATTCATGCCGGTATTGGCGCCTGCAGTCGTACAACCGTACCTCAGAGCGAGAGAGAGAGAGAGAGAGAGAGAGAGAGAGAGAGAGAGAGAGAGAGAGAGAGAGAGAGAGAGAGAGAGAAACCCCCGTCTGAAGTTTCATTCTCGGTCCGCGAATCCATGTGTACTACATTCATTCATTCAAAAAACCAGAGGGTGTGTGTGTGTGTTTTTTTGTTTTGTTTTGTTTGTTTGGTTTTTTTGGGGGGGTAGCAATTATATACATGCAGGTGTGGTCCATAACTAATGCTAGTGTGAAACAAAAGTGAATCTTCACGTACTTTCAGCATCAAAATCCCTGGTTCTATTCCTCTCTTTTACAGCAGATCTTACACAAAATTTGCACAACTTCTAACCTGTATCCACTGGACACACAAATGCTGGGCCCCATGAATTTGTCACGTTTACCCCCCCTTTACGGCGCTCCAGTGCATGAGGACTGTGGCAGTCACCCCTGCCACTAATCCAGTGTTTCTCAAACTGTGGGGCGGGCCCTCCCGGGGGTGCGCAAACACTTTCCGGGGGGGCATGGGATCATTCCTAGGTGTTTTGTTTTTTTTCTTCAGGTTCAAACATGTAGCAGGTGGAACTAATGTTTTAGCGTCGGAGCACCCTGGACTCATTTTAGGGACGTACAACAAACAAATCTACTGCCATGGTGATCTGTCACTAGACGAGACACAGAGTTTACAGGGTGGGGAAGTAAAATTTACAATATTTTGAGGCAGGGATTGAAAGACAGTGTATGACCAATTAGTTTATTGAAAGTCATGAAAATTTATTTGACAGAAGAAAATTGACATAATAGAAAATGTTTTTATTCTATGTGTCCTCCTTCTTTCTCAATAACTGCCTTCACACGCTTCCTGAAACTTGCGCAAGTGTTCCTCAAATATTCAGGTGACAACTTCTCTCATTCTTCTTTAATAGTATCTTCCAGACTTTCTCGTAATAGTTTTGCTCATAGTCATTCTCTTCTTTCCATTCTAAACAGTCTTTATGGACACTCCAACTATTTTTGAAATCTCCTTTGGTGTGACAAGTGCATTCAGCAAATCACACACTCTTTGACGTTTGCTTTCCTGATTACTCATATGGGCAAAAGTTTCTGAAAAGGTATGGATAATAGTGTTAGGTATGATTATGACATCAGTATATGTTTGGTTTCAAAACAATTAATGTAGTGCCTGCTGAGAAAAAACAACTTAGGGTACGTTTACACGGCAACACTCCACAAAGATTTCTCCTTTGCGTTATAAAATCATTCCGCGTTAAGACGAAGCCGCTATGATAACGATCTGCGTTAACATGAGTCCGTGAGGACGGCTGAATACGCTGTAGTGGCCATGGCAGACCAGTAGCTGGCGATGTAGAGCTGTAGTGAAACAGTGGCGGTAAAACACGCGCCTGCGCACAAACGATTTCCGGTTTAGACAGCCTTTAAATGAGGAGAAGAAGAAGAAGAAAAAGAGGCGGACAACACTATTTACAAACAATGGCGAGTGGTCGTACAAAGACGCAGGACTTCTTTGTCTGGACAGACGAGCTGAGCACAGTTAGCAGCACGTATGTTGTTCTGAAACCGGCAACTGTTTTCTTTTTCTGCAGCTTTATTGTGTCATAGAGGCTGGCAAACCAGCTTGGAGGCGCATTACCGCCACCAACTGGCCTGGAGTGGGTTAACTGGCGGTTCTTGGCTGCGCGCGCATGCGGTGACGTCATGTTTTACCCCGGAACGCTCTGATTCGCGTTAACACGGAGCTGAAATGCGGAGCGTATCGATAACATTCCACCCTGGACCCTGGTATCAAAAGTTTCTGGATTCAGGCACTCTAGGCACCGTTTCCATGTTAACAGAAGGCTAATCCGCGATGAAATCTTCCCGGAGTCGACTGAATCCTACGCCGTGTAAACGGCTCCTCAATGTTCATTGTACATTTTGCTTCCCCACCCTGTACATTGGTTGGTTGTCCCCCCAGAGGGTGAAATGCATTGAGCAGAAGTAGGGATATGAAAACCAGAGGGGGAGTTGATCTCCCCCATCCCCCAACAAATCACACCCTGGTTACATCACAAATGAACTATAAGTGTAAGTAAAATATGCTGCATTTCAGTAAATTACATTGAACACACACATGAGAACATCATTTGTAGGCTGTGAAAGTACAGCACTGTGTCGCCACGTTACTATCACGTTACAAACACAACCCTTAGAGCACGAACGCAACGTGTGTGACAGCTTGTATCGCATTATTGGTGTCTATTGTGTAAAGCTGTGCCCATTTCACTGCATTGTCACATCTTTGAAATGTCATGGTGTAGTAACCAAAAATAATGGCCCGACTACCAACGCTTGTTTGCAAAGAAAACTGTTTTTTTTTTTTTTTTTTTCTCTACCTTCAGACAAAATGCACAGATGCATCAACTCCATCAACAGCTTGTGTGTATTCTACGGTTAAATATTTGCGTTGGGTGTGGATTAGCGCGTCACCCATTTGGTTATTTATTAGTAAATCTTTTCGCTTTAAGACAGCATGAAAGGTGATAAAAAATGTCGCGGTTATCACCTTCAGCACACTAACAGAGCTGACAGTCAGTCAGTATGGATGAATGAACGCTTAGGTGAAGAATGTCCAACAAACTCGACGCATCTCAGACAGTGATTTGTAACCGTACATGGACAAGCTAAGCACAGGAGGCGTTACGTGGAGAGAAAAAAAAAAAAAGCAATGTAGATGACTGGTTGTTGATTTATTCTGGCCAAGAACACAATCAGCGCCTGTGGAGAAGGTCTTCTTTTGTTAACAGAAAGCTGCGAGCTGATGCGTTTTTCAATCAGGGTGATTTACTGTTTAATGACATGCTTCAGCTTCAAGAGTGTCAGCACCAGTCCGCTGTAATCCTCCACCCTCCCACAAGCCTTTTACTGTCATACTGGATAGCAATCAGAAGAAACCCTATCAGCGGGTCCTCATTTTGAAGGGCCTTAGGCATGAGGAATTATCATGTCATTGATGAGAAGAGTTGGTGCCAGTATGGAAAAGCAGCCAGACTTCCCACATGGACTTAGTTAGATGCAGTGTTTATCATAGCTGCGGTTAGTTGGCCAACCATAAAGCAAAGAATCTCTGATCCCCTATATCCAGCAATTTGTTTTCTATCTGAGCAATTATTGCATCAATTAAAGCCAGAAACTCACAGCGGGCTCTTTTTTTTTTTTTTCTCCCTATTATTTACTTGTTAAATAAACAAGCTAAAAAGTGTCCATAAAGACCCAAACATCCACCAGCTAACAAAAGCTTCGACGCATATCCACTAATCCATGTAAATAACTGGTGTAAAATACAGTTTGTCATCTTTTCATGGTCGTCGGAAATGACCCATTTGGACGTTCAGAGGCTCCGTAGTTACCATGGAAACACCGTCATCTTCTACAACAGTGATTCACCGGTAAAACTCATGGACAGTGGATGGAGACACTTGGTTTATGTTCAGGTAATGAGAGATTTTGCAAAAAAAAAGGTCACTTTTTCTTCAGTTTTCTCTATTTTTGATATAATAATCCTCAATTTTACTCTGAGCTTTTGAATGAATGAATGAATTTATTTATGTTTTATTTTTTTTTTTTTTTTTGGTTTTACACCAATCATTGTACTCAGTGCATTAATCGTAATAAACATAAAAACCAAAAAAAGGAATAGGCTGGAAGCAAAAGCTTATTTTTTTGCTTATCCTTTTCAACAAATACACCGCTTACATCAACTTAAATGTGTAAAGCATTGAGCTTTCGCATCCTAATAATAAAAAATTTAAAAAAAAACAAAACAACAAAAACATATCTATCATCTCAATTCAATATTTCTGAATAATTTTAAACTTAAGATACTTTTTTTTTTCTAAACTTCACCAAAGTAGTGGATAACTTAACCCTTTCATGTATACTGGTCACTACAGTGGACAGATATTCTACAGCTGTTTTCTTGGTTTTCTTGTATATTCATGGATTTTGTTGTTCTTTTTGTTGTTGTTGTTGTTTTTTGTTTTGTTTTTTTACACATATCTTTATTAAAGTTTTAAGCCACTACATATCTTTTCTGACATGAATTGGTAACATTATGTAGAGCTATCCAGAGCAATAAACCCCCAGAATCACAAGCCCTCCCCATAGTTTTCACACAATTTATCAGTAAATACAGGTTTCTGTGCATCAAAAATTAAACGTGTGGTGTCCAGCTGAGTGGATATTTTTGCAACTTCATGAAAAATAGGTCCATAAGATTTTTTTTTCCCCCATTATTATTTATTTATTTATTTATTTATTTTTTAATTTAATTTAATTTTAATTTTTGTTTTTTTGTTTTTCCCAGAAGAAAATTTTCAATCACATTGTTTTTTTCATGCCTGAAGAGGAATAAAAACACTCAGGAAAAATTTTTGATTAAGGTTCTCATAATTTGTGCATGAAAGGGTTAAATGCATCATAAGGTCCATTCCATAATTTCACACCCGCAATCCCAGTTCATCTAGACTTCACATTTGTCTTCCCTTTAATTTTATGAACATCTTCACGATCAGTACGTTAAATACAGGAAAACACATGATTTATACTAAAAAAAATGCACTCTGAGAGCGCAGACCTCCTCCAAGACAGATCTATGCCCCCCACCCCCAATCACCACCAAAATTTAATAATTTCTTCCTTGTGCCAGTATCAACATTTCCTGAAAATTTCCTGAAAATCCATCCATAACTTTTCGAGTTATCCTGCTAACAAACAAACAAACACCCAAACACACAAAGCAAAGTGATCACAATACCTCCTGGCAGAATGTAATAAATGGTGATAAATCACTCAAGAAAGGTTAAATATAGATTAAAATTCATTTGGGAACTGACACAAATGTCACACGGGGTCCTTATGGGTTAAAGAGGACATTTTCGTCCTTGCCTAAGTTCCTATAAAAAAAAAAAATGCCTAACCAACATAAGAGTTACATGAAAAAAAAAGGTAAGTTATGCATTTAAAAAAAGTAAAAAGTATTTCATTGTTGGATAGTTGCTATGAAAATGTAACTTAATGGCCTTGAGACGCCAGTAAAGCAATTAAAATGTAAAAGCCACAGGCTGACAGGTAGAATTTTTCAATACAATCCATTAAAAGTGAAAAACTGCAGACCTCAGTGCCAAGTCTATATGACAGCTGAGTAAAAGCACATTTTCACATTGAGATCTGACAGTTTGAGAGTCAAGAACAAACAAATGAAAAGTCTGAATATTATCTCCATAAATAAATCAAAGATAAGACTTGTAAGCTGCAGAACATCCATGGAGCTGAAGTGTACATGATGGTAGAGTTACTGCTTTAGTTTTACCAGAACATGGAAAAGCTCGTGACATGTCAGCAAAATAAAATCCACTTTTTACTTTGTATTTAAGGATGGTATTCATGCATTTCTGCATCACCTGCTTCAGAATGATAAGAAGTTTTTACAACAGGTTTCCCATCCGACTCCTGAAGAATCTTTACAGCGTTAGAGTCATACTTTTTGGAAATGCAAATGATGTAGTGGAGTGTTACGGTACGTCTCAACCCGCTGTCAATGAAACTGGTCCTAAAAACAGGACATGGGGGCTAAAAATTCAAACTAGATGTAGACTAATTTTATGAAGCAAGTTTGGAAGCCCTTTGGGGTACACAGTAAAAAAAAAAAAAGTGATTTAATAGAATTTTCACTGTTTATTTTACAGATTTTTCCTGTTTTTTTAAGATATAGAAAAATATCAATGAAATGACAAAAATAGACTATGATTTTACATGTCAAATGTAAAATAACATGAAAAAACTGTAACTGTGTATAACCATAAAATTTCCATTTATTAAAAGAATTTTTTTCTTTTTTCACATAAAAATACAGTTAAAATACATTTGCAAATGTATCGTAATTTCACAAATATGTCTTTTCTATTTATGAGATTAAACTGTTAATTTAAAGTTTAATACTGTAAAAAAAAAAAAAATAATAAAACCAGATAAAATTACTGACAATTAACCGTAAAAGAAGTATTTATTCTGTCAGTTTAAAAAGACTTGTTTGTTAACTGATAAATATCTTGTGTAATTACGGGAGGTTTCACAATAAAAATGTTGAATAAATGTATTTTTGTGAATGTATAACATGTATAAGCACTGATAAACTGTCCAAATACAGTTTTTATCAGTGGATTGTACAACTAAGTCTTATTGAAAATTATTTATATATTTATTTCTAGGTAATTTGATTGTTTTAATACATGAAAATATTCTTTATTAAACATTAAAAAGTTAAAAAAAAAAAAAAAAAAAAAAGCAAAATCTCATATAAAGTTAGGGCAAAAAACTGTATTTTAATTATGGAAAATTACCGTATTTTTATGAGATGGTTATTTTCTGTTATTTAACAGTATTTTTTTTGGCACCCCAGCTACCGGAATAATACCATTTTTTTGCTTTTTTTTTTTTTTTTTTTTTTTACAGTGCATTTTAAAAATAAATACTTACTGCGATAAAAAAAAAAGAAACTATTTTTCAGATAAAGCACATTTTTACAAGTGGTTCCAGGGCACAAAAAACCCCGCCCCTTGCACGTATAGTACTTTATTTTGGCATCGATCCAGCTGATGTCATCATGTCTATGCATGTGTTGATGTCATATCAGTTGCTTCTATATATGTGCCAAGTCTGAGGTAAATTGAAACAAAATGTATGTTTTTATAAACACTTGAAATTTCACCCATTATAAGTAAACAGGATTTTTTTTTTTTTTTTTTTAATTCATAAAAAAAAACAAAAAAAAAACCTTTGACCTACTTTTCCAAAAATGTAACCACATCTATTCTGGGTCACTGGCAATATGGGTTCTTCTCTGAAACTGGTCCTAAAAACAGGACATGGGGGCTACAAATTCAAACCAGATGCAGACTAATGTTATGAAGCAAGTTTGGAAACAAACAAAAAATTGCCTTTTTAACAGTATCATGATATATTGTGATATATTGTATCGTGATCCTAGTATTGTGATTTGTATCGTATCACCAGATTCTTCCCAATTCAGGATGACACAAATAAATACAGATTACACTGGTCAACAACAAATTTATTGTTTAAGTTTTTTGAGCTGATTTAGGATCATTTTGGTGTGCTAAATCCAAAAATCACATTCATTTTGCTCAATCAGGTCAGCTTTCTGAACTATGCTACATATTGGCTTTTTAACATTTTTGCTTACATTTATGGGCATTTTCACATCATATGATACAAAATTCTTTCATATTTCTTGCAATAAACGAGTTCTGAAGATTTTACTTTTGCCAATTTATGATTAATGTTTTTTTTAATTTAATATTACAGGTGAATGAAATGGCTTCAACTAGAAGATCTTGCAAAAATAAGCCAATTTACAGGAATTAAAGTTTGTAACACTTAAATACATCCTGTTAGAAAATGATTTTTTTTTTCTCTGAAAACCTATTTTGGGTGAGAACTATATAAAAAAATCAACTGATAAAGTCACAAAAATGTAATCAATTTTGTGACAAGATCAAATTTTTCAAAATCAAATTAACAAAAAAACCTGACCTGATTGAGAAAAACAGATGTCATTTTTGGATTTAGCGGTGCAAAATGGTCCTAATTCAGTTGAAAAACCTAGACAAGTTGCAAAAAACATGTTTTTGTAACCCGGTGTAATTTAGAGAAAAATGGCTATCTTGTTGTTAACAAATAAAAAAAATATTAAAAGCTTTTCCATTACTTACAAATAAATATAACAAAACAAATGTGCCTTGTAGAGGACTGAAATGTCACAGAGATACTCTAACCTGTTCCTAATAAGGTAAACAGGACCTGGACGCAATATTAATAAAGGCCTCAAAGAAGTCCTGACGCTGTTACTGAGGAAGCAAGTTGTCTTGGTAACCCGGAGAAAGACTCACTGGGGTATCAATCACTGTTTGTGCATTCAATCTGCAGACCCCAGCATCACCACAGGTCACGAGCAGAGGCAGGAAACGGGAGAGCAGACGCAGAGAAATGGCCACTCTGAATGTCAAACGGCTAGATTTAAGAAATGTATCTAGCGTGAAGGCAACATAAACTGCAGAGTTACTTTATCATGGGTGAATTAAAAAAAAAAAAAAAAAAAGCCGTTTCATGTTGTTGCCGACACCATTCTGGGCTTCTCTTGAGTTGGTTTGCTCATTTCATCTCCTTGAAACCTCTCTTAACCACTGCACACACAAACGTCAGGAGGCAGTAAACCACAGGTGTCAAACATGAGGCCCGGGGGCCAAATCTGGCCCGCCAAAGGTTCCATTCCGGCCCTGCTGGATGAAAGTGCAAAAATGAACCTGAACAGTCCAGGTTGTCCAAATCATTTTAGTTCAGGTTCCACATACAGACCAATGTGATCTGCAGTAAAAAGAACAACACAAGAACCCATAAATAATGACAATGACAACTTTTCTTTGTGAAAAATTGTGTGGAAAAAATTTAAGTGAAAAAAAAAAAAAAGAATAACATTACGCTGTGAAAATATTGACATTTACAAAACTATTCTTTCACAATAAAATAAAAATACATTTTTTATTTAAAAAATTAGTGTAATTTAACAATATTCTGCCTGTTACCAAATGTTTATGTAACACTGTGTGTAATGTACATTTATAAATAATAAGTTGAGGCACAATATTGTTAAAATTGCACTAATTTTTCAAATGAAATGTCTGTTTTTTCAGGTTATTCACATCTTTTTTGTAGAATGTAAATATTTTCATCATTTAATTGGGGTTTTTATGTACTAAAAAAAGAAAAACTTGAATTTGTCATTATTTATAAAAGTTATGAAGTCATTATTTTACTGGTCTGGCCCACTTGAGGTAAAAATGGGGCTAAATATGGCCCCTGAACCAAAATGAGTTGGACACCCCTGCAGTAAACCATTAGCACTGAGGCCAAAAAGAGAGAAATTCCAAAATAAAACTGTCTGAAGAAAAATGAGGAATGCAGAAACCCTCACAGAGGCATGTGTTCATTTGTTCATCTTGGTTTTTATTTATGCATTTATTTGTATTTTATTGTGAAAGAATAGTTTTGTAAATGTAAATATTTTCACAGCGTAATGTTTTTTTTTGTTTTTTGTTTTTAAATTGCACTAATTTTTCAAATGAAATTTCTGTTTTTTCAGGTTATTCACATCTTTTTTTGTAAAATGTAAATATTTTTATCATTTAATTTTTTTTTATTTATTTTTTTTTTTTTTTGTACTAAAAAAAGAAAACTTGGATTTGTCATTATTTATATAAGTTATGAAGTCATTATTTTACTGGTCTGGCCCACTTGAGGTAAAAATGGGGCTAAATATGGCCCCTGAACCAAAATGAGTTGGACACCCCTGCAGTAAACCATTAGCACTGAGGCCAAAAAGAGAGAAATTCCAAAATAAAACTGTCTGAAGAAAAATGAGGAATGCAGAAACCCTCACAGAGCCATGTGTTCATTTGTTCATCTTTGTTTTTTTTATGTATTTATTTGTATTTTATTGTGAAAGAATAGTTTTGTAGATGTAAATATTTTCACAGTGTAATGGTTTTTTTTGTTTTTTGTTTTTAAATTGCACTAATTTTTCAAATGAAATTTCTGTTTTTTCAGGTTATTCACATCTTTTTTTGTAAAATGTAAATATTTTTATCATTTAATTGTTTTTGTTTTTTTTTTTTGTTTTTTTTTTGTACTAAAAAAAGAAAACTTGGATTTGTCATTATTTATATAAGTTATGAAGTCATTATTTTACTGGTCTGGCCCACTTGAGGTAAAAATGGGGCTAAATATGGCCCCTGAACCAAAATGAGTTGGACACCCCTGCAGTAAACCATTAGCACTGAGGCCAAAAAGAGAGAAATTCCAAAATAAAACTGTCTGAAGAAAAATGAGGAATGCAGAAACCCTCACAGAGGCATGTGTTCATTTGTTCATCTTTGGTTTTTTTTATGTATTTATTTGTATTTTATTGTGAAAGAATAGTTTTGTAAATGTAAATATTTTCACAGTGTAATGGGGTTTTTTTTTGTTTTGTTTTTTTTAAATTGCACTAATTTTTCAAATGAAATTTCTGTTTTTTTCAGGTTATTCACATCTTTTTTTGTAAAATGTAAATATTTTTATCATTTAATTGTTTTTGTTTTTTTTTTTGTTTTTGTTTTTTGTACTAAAAAAAGAAAACTTGGATTTGTCATTATTTATATAAGTTATGAAGTCATTATTTTACTGGTCTGGCCCACTTGAGGTAAAAATGGGGCTAAATATGGCCCCTGAACCAAAATGAGTTGGACACCCCTGCAGTAAACCATTAGCACTGAGGCCAAAAAGAGAGAAATTCCAAAATAAAACTGTCTAAAGAAAAATGAGGAATGCAGAAACCCTCACAGAGGCATGTGTTCATTTGTTCATCTTTGGTTTTTTTTATGTATTTATTTGTATTTTATTGTGAAAGAATAGTTTTGTAAATGTAAATATTTTCACAGTGTAATGGGGTTTTTTTTTTGTTTTTTTTTTTTAAATTGCACTAATTTTTCAAATGAAATTTCTGTTTTTTCAGGTTATTCACATCTTTTTTTGTAAAATGTAAATATTTTTATCATTTAATTGTTTTTGTTTTTTTTTTTTTGTTTTTTTTTGTACTAAAAAAAGAAAACTTGGATTTGTCATTATTTATATAAGTTATGAAGTCATTATTTTACTGGTCTGGCCCACTTGAGGTAAAAATGGGGCTAAATATGGCCCCTGAACCAAAATGAGTTGGACACCCCTGCAGTAAACCATTAGCACTGAGGCCAAAAAGAGAGAAATTCCAAAATAAAACTGTCTGAAGAAAAATGAGGAATGCAGAAACCCTCACAGAGGCATGTGTTCATTTGTTCATCTTTGTTTTTATTTATGCATTTATTTGTATTTTATTGTGAAAGAATAGTTTTGTAAATGTAAATATTTTCACAGCGTAATGTTTTTTTTTTTGTTTTTTGTTTTTAAATTGCACTAATTTTTCAAATGAAATTTCTGTTTTTTCAGGTTATTCACATCTTTTTTTGTAAAATGTAAATATTTTTATCATTTAATTTTTTTTATTTTTTTTTTGTACTAAAAAAAGAAAACTTGGATTTGTCATTATTTATATAAGTTATGAAGTCATTATTTTACTGGTCTGGCCCACTTGAGGTAAAAATGGGGCTAAATATGGCCCCTGAACCAAAATGAGTTGGACACCCCTGCAGTAAACCATTAGCACTGAGGCCAAAAAGAGAGAAATTCCAAAATAAAACTGTCTGAAGAAAAATGAGGAATGCAGAAACCCTCACAGAGGCATGTGTTCATTTGTTCATCTTTGGTTTTTTTTATGTATTTATTTGTATTTTATTGTGAAAGAATAGTTTTGTAAATGTAAATATTTTCACAGTGTAATGGGGTTTTTTTTGGTTTTTTTTTTTTAAATTGCACTAATTTTTCAAATGAAATTTCTGTTTTTTCAGGTTATTCACATCTTTTTTTGTAAAATGTAAATATTTTTATCATTTAATTGTTTTTGTTTTTTTTTTTGTTTTTGTTTTTTGTACTAAAAAAAGAAAACTTGGATTTGTCATTATTTATATAAGTTATGAAGTCATTATTTTACTGGTCTGGCCCACTTGAGGTAAAAATGGGGCTAAATATGGCCCCTGAACCAAAATGAGTTGGACACCCCTGCAGTAAACCATTAGCACTGAGGCCAAAAAGAGAGAAATTCCAAAATAAAACTGTCTGAAGAAAAATGAGGAATGCAGAAACCCTCACAGAGGCATGTGTTCATTTGTTCATCTTTGTTTTTATTTATGCATTTATTTGTATTTTATTGTGAAAGAATAGTTTTGTAAATGTAAATATTTTCACAGCGTAATGTTTTTTTTTTGTTTTTTGTTTTTAAATTGCACTAATTTTTCAAATGAAATTTCTGTTTTTTCAGGTTATTCACATCTTTTTTTGTAAAATGTAAATATTTTTATCATTTAATTTTTTTTATTTTTTTTTGTACTAAAAAAAGAAAACTTGGATTTGTCATTATTTATATAAGTTATGAAGTCATTATTTTACTGGTCTGGCCCACTTGAGGTAAAAATGGGGCTAAATATGGCCCCTGAACCAAAATGAGTTGGACACCCCTGCAGTAAACCATTAGCACTGAGGCCAAAAAGAGAGAAATTCCAAAATAAAACTGTCTGAAGAAAAATGAGGAATGCAGAAACCCTCACAGAGGCATGTGTTCATTTGTTCATCTTTGGTTTTTTTTATGTATTTATTTGTATTTTATTGTGAAAGAATAGTTTTGTAAATGTAAATATTTTCACAGTGTAATGGGGTTTTTTTTGGTTTTTTTTTTTAAATTGCACTAATTTTTCAAATGAAATTTCTGTTTTTTCAGGTTATTCACATCTTTTTTTGTAAAATGTAAATATTTTTATCATTTAATTGTTTTTGTTTTTTTTTTTGTTTTTGTTTTTTGTACTAAAAAAAGAAAACTTGGATTTGTCATTATTTATATAAGTTATGAAGTCATTATTTTACTGGTCTGGCCCACTTGAGGTAAAAATGGGGCTAAATATGGCCCCTGAACCAAAATGAGTTGGACACCCCTGCAGTAAACCATTAGCACTGAGGCCAAAAAGAGAGAAATTCCAAAATAAAACTGTCTGAAGAAAAATGAGGAATGCAGAAACCCTCACAGAGGCATGTGTTCATTTGTTCATCTTTGTTTTTATTTATGCATTTATTTGTATTTTATTGTGAAAGAATAGTTTTGTAAATGTAAATATTTTCACAGCGTAATGTTTTTTTTTGTTTTTTGTTTTTAAATTGCGCTAATTTTTCAAATGAAATTTCTGTTTTTTCAGGTTATTCACATCTTTTTTGTAAAATGTAAATATTTTTATCATTTAATTGTTTTTGTTTTTTTTTTTTGTTTTTTTTTTGTACTAAAAAAAGAAAAACTTGAATTTGTCATTATTTATAAAAGTTATGAAGTCATTATTTTACTGGTCTGGCCCACTTGAGGTAAAAATGGGGCTAAATATGGCCCCTGAACCAAAATGAGTTGGACACCCCTGCAGTAAACCATTAGCACTGAGGCCAAAAAGAGAGAAATTCCAAAATAAAACTGTCTAAAGAAAAATGAGGAATGCAGAAACCCTCACAGAGGCATGTGTTCATTTGTTCATCTTTGGTTTTTTTTATGTATTTATTTGTATTTTATTGTGAAAGAATAGTTTTGTAAATGTAAATATTTTCACAGTGTAATGTTTTGGGTTTTTTTTTTTGTTTTTTTTTTTAAATTGCACTAATTTTTCAAATGAAATTTCTGTTTTTTCAGGTTATTCACATCTTTTTTTTAAAATGTAAATATTTTTATCATTTAATTGTTTTGTTTTTTTTTTTTTTTTTTTTGTACTAAAAAAAGAAAACTTGGATTTGTCATTATTTATATAAGTTATGAAGTCATTATTTTACTGGTCTGGCCCACTTGAGGTAAAAATGGGGCTAAATATGGCCCCTGAACCAAAATGAGTTGGACACCCCTGCAGTAAACCATTAGCACTGAGGCCAAAAAGAGAGAAATTCCAAAATAAAACTGTCTAAAGAAAAATGAGGAATGCAGAAACCCTCACAGAGGCATGTGTTCATTTGTTCATCTTTGTTTTTATTTATGCATTTATTTGTATTTTATTGTGAAAGAATAGTTTTGTAAATGTAAATATTTTCACAGTGTAATGTTTTGGGTTTTTTTTTTGTTTTTTTTTTTTAAATTGCACTAATTTTTCAAATGAAATTTCTGTTTTTTCAGGTTATTCACATCTTTTTTTGTAAAATGTAAATATTTTTATCATTTAATTGTTTTTGTTTTTTTTTTTTGTTTTTTTTTGTACTAAAAAAAGAAAACTTGGATTTGTCATTATTTATATAAGTTATGAAGTCATTATTTTACTGGTCTGGCCCACTTGAGGTAAAAATGGGGCTAAATATGGCCCCTGAACCAAAATGAGTTGGACACCCCTGCAGTAAACCATTAGCACTGAGGCCAAAAAGAGAGAAATTCCAAAATAAAACTGTCTAAAGAAAAATGAGGAATGCAGAAACCCTCACAGAGCCATGTGTTCATTTGTTCATCTTTGTTTTTATTTATGCATTTATTTGTATTTTATTGTGAAAGAATAGTTTTGTAAATGTAAATATTTTCACAGCGTAATGTTTTTTTTTTTGTTTTTTGTTTTTAAATTGCACTAATTTTTCAAATGAAATTTCTGTTTTTTCAGGTTATTCACATCTTTTTTTGTAAAATGTAAATATTTTTATCATTTAATTTTTAATTTTTTTTTTTGTACTAAAAAAAGAAAACTTGGATTTGTCATTATTTATATAAGTTATGAAGTCATTATTTTACTGGTCTGGCCCACTTGAGGTAAAAATGGGGCTAAATATGGCCCCTGAACCAAAATGAGTTGGACACCCCTGCAGTAAACCATTAGCACTGAGGCCAAAAAGAGAGAAATTCCAAAATAAAACTGTCTAAAGAAAAATGAGGAATGCAGAAACCCTCACAGAGCCATGTCGGTTAAGATCTTTATGCACGCCTACAATGAGTTCACCTGAAATATACAATACAACTCCGACGGCCTTCAAAAGCCACCCATTTGCTCCTGTATTGTGCAGTCAGAAAACACCCTCTATCTTTTTCAAATTGACAACGACGCAAAACACTGTAGCGCAGATACTGTCAGCGCCGCGTTCATTTAATAGCAGCGGAATCATTTTGTGCATGATTCAAGGGACAAACGCGTTGCATAATCTTCAATCTACGCTTACACAATCGTCAACAAGCTTACAGGGATCAGTTTTAAAATTAAAAATGAATGTAGGCAGGAGTGGAAATGGAAATAAGTGAGGGGGAAAAAAAACATGGCTTTTTATTCTAATTAAGATCTTAACCCTGTAATCGGGCAAGTGACTATTTTTGGTCATTTCCGCATGCATTACATGACAGCGACAGAAACGGTTATAGTGAAGGAATAATATCAGGTCTACTGTGGTCTACAGGGTCTGTAAGGTCCAATGTGGTCTACAGGGTCTGTAAGGTCCATTGTGGTCTACAGGGTCTGTAAGGTCTAATGTGGTCTACAGGGTCTGTAAGGTCTAATGTGGTCTACAGGGTCTGGAAGGTCCAGTGTGGTCTACAGGGTCTGTAAGGTCCCGTGTGGTCTACAGGGTCTGTAAGGTCTAATGTGGTCTACAGGGTCTGGAAGGTCTAATGTGGTCTACAGGGTCTGGAAGGTCCAGTGTGGTCTACAGGGTCTGGAAGGTCTAATGTGGTCTACAGGGTCTGGAAGGTCTAATGTGGTCTACAGGGTCTGGAAGGTCCAATGTGGTCTACAGGGTCTGTAAGGTCCAATGTGGTCTACAGGGTCTGGAAGGTCTAATGTGGTCTACAGGGTCTGGAAGGTCCAGTGTGGTCTACAGGGTCTGGAAGGTCTAATGCGGTCTACAGGGTTTGGAAGGTCTAATGCGATCTACAGGGTCTGGAAGGTCCAATGTGGTCTACAGGGTCTGGAAGGTCCAATGTGGTCTACAGGGTCTGGAAGGTCCAATGTGGCCTACAGGGTCTGGAAGGTCCAATGTGGTCTACAGGGTCTGGAAGGTCCAATGTGGTCTACAGGGTCTGTAAGGTCCCGTGTGGTCTACAGGGTCTGTAAGGTCTAATGTGGTCTACAGTGTCTGGAAGGTCCAGTGTGGTCTACAGGGTCTGGAAGGTCTAATGTGGTCTACAGGGTCTGTAAGGTCTAATGTGGTCTACAGGGTCTGGAAGGTCCAGTGTGGTCTACAGGGTCTGGAAGGTCTAATGTGGTCTACAGGGTCTGGAAGGTCTAATGTGGTCTACAGGGTCTGGAAGGTCCAATGTGGTCTACAGGGTCTGGAAGGTCCAATGTGGTCTACAGGGTCTGGAAGGTCTAATGTGGTCTACAGGGTCTGGAAGGTCCAGTGTGGTCTACAGGGTCTGGAGTGTCTAATGTGGTCTACAGGGTCTGGAAGGTCCAATGTGGTCTACAGGGTCTGGAAGGTCCAATGTGGTCTACAGGGTCTGTAAGGTCCAATGTGGTCTACAGGGTCTGGAAGGTCCAGTGTGGTCTACAGGGTCTGGAAGGTCTAATGCGGTCTACAGGGTCTGGAAGGTCTAATGCGGTCTACAGGGTCTGGAAGGTCCATTGTGGTCTACAGGGTCTGGAAGGCCCAATGTGTACAAGTAGTACTAGTAGTACTAGTAGTAGTAGTATACTACTACTACTAGTACTACTAAAAGTACCACTACTACTACAAATACTACTACTACTATTACTAAAAATACTACTACTACTAAAATTACTACTACTACTACTACAACTAAAAACTACTACTACTACTACTACAAATACTACTACTACTACTACTAAAATTACTACTACTACTACTACTACTACTACTACAACTAAAAACTACTACTACTACTACTACAAATACTACTACTAAAAGTACCACTACTACTACAAATACTACTACTACTATTACTAAAAATACTAGTACTACTAAAATTACTACTACTACTACTACAACTAAAAACTACTACTACTACAAATACTACTACTACTACTACTAAAATTACTACTACTACTACTACTACTACTACTACAACTAAAAACTACTACTACTACTACTACTACAAATACTACTACTAAAAGTACCACTACTACTACAAATACTACTACTACTATTACTAAAAATACTACTACCACTAAAATTACTACTACTACTACTACTACTACTACTACAACTAAAAACTACTACTACTACTACTACAAATACTACTACTACTACTAAAATTACTACTACTACTACTACTACTACTACTACAGCTAAAAACTACTACTACTACTACTACTACTACTACAACTACTACTAAAAGTACCACTACTACTACAAATACTACTACTACTAAAATTACTACTACTACTGCTACAACTAAAAACTACTACTACTACTACAAATACTACTACTACTACTAAAATTACTACTACTACTACTACTACTACTACTACTACTACTAAAAATACTACTACTACTAAAATTACAACTACTACTACAACTAAAAATACTACTACTGCTTCTATTACTACTACTAATGGTGACGTCTGTCAGCTGCCAAACTCTGACACACAGATTGTCCATATAAAGTGAGTGGGGGTTCAGAACACAGAATTCCCCTCCGACTATGAAGTCTTTGGCAACGTCAAACCCACATGCACCCCCGACCCCTGCACATGATTTCCGTGTGTGGAAATTGTCCAGTGTTATTTTAATGTTCTAAAAGTGATGTTAGAATTTATTTATTTATTTATTTATTTATTTTTGACACTTACAGGCAAGTAACCAAATATGGTAACTTTACTGACCTTGACTGTAACATTATATATATATATATATATATATATATATATATATATATATATATATATATATTTTTTTTTTTTTTTTTTTTTTTTTTTTAATTTTACAAAAGTAATACATTCTTCTACATTCTGTGTCCTCCAATAAAACACTAAGGTTTAAATGTTGAATTTCAGAGTGTTTCTGTGAATGTACCTTACAGGGTTAAAAGAGAAATCTTGATTTGTGCGACGATGTTACTGTTAAAAACACACATAAGACTATATTAACCCTTTATCAGGCAAGTGACTGTTTTTGGTCAATTCCACAAACATTAAATATGAGGCCAATCCTGAGCTTCATTGAGGTCAACAAGCATGTTGGTCACTCTGTCACGGGAGATTAATGTAAACAACAGCTGATGTGTGTAGATATGTTGCTGGTATTATTTGGGCGGTCGTTGTTTATAATATTCTGTTCATGCTTTCTTTTATATATTCCTCCTTTAATAGGCCTTATTTATTTTATTTTATTGTAATTTTGTTTTCTTTCTCTTCTTCCCACTTTACTCAGTTTTTGTTCCAGTTCTTGTTACCATTCTAATTATCACCATGGTTGTTATTGTTTGTATTGATGATATATTCTTGTGAGGGTCTTTGCCACACCCCCACCATGTAAGGTCCGGTATCAAAATGTGGTTCAACCAAAACTCATAATAAAGACAGTAGAATATTAAGGGGAGCCTCATATACTTTATGACAGTGGTTCTTAACCTGGGTTCGGTCGAACCCTCGGGGTTCGGTGAGTCAGTCTCAGGGGTTCGGCGGAGGTCAAGACACACACCCGACTCATTAGTCGGGTGTGTGTGTCGGGCTAGGTCCGTGTATGTAAACAAACGGCTTCGGAGGCTCTTTCTCTGATTGACATCCAATATACGCGGTGTACTGTTGTTGCTTATAGCACTACAACACATCCGGAAGTGTTTATAATCTCTTCCACTCGTCTGACGATGAATTATTTGAGTATTTTCCACATCTTTGTTATGACTTTTGCTACTTCCTGTTAACCACGGAGGCAGCCATGTGTAGCGTTTGTTTACATTTTTTGGTCACCGCACTGGTCAGTTACAATCATGTGACGACCGACGCACCGTCGCGGATGGAGAAAGAGAGTGGCACCTGCCAAGGTGAAGCCACACATTTCTGAACTGGTCTGTCAAAGGCAACAGCAGAAGTCACACTGATTTGCAGTAAATATTCATTATTATTGTAGCCTGATGGAAATTAGGTGATGGGTGTGTGTTAAAATGTTAAAAATGATAAATAGCATAAATACAATAAGTTCATTATTGGAATACATAAGGTTAAAAATTAAAACCATTTCAGTGTGGTAGTATTAAAAAAGGTCATGTCTTTGTGAAAAAGTATGGAATTTGTTGTGAGTTCATGCACTGTATTGGTTTTGTTCTGTGAGCACAGTGATGTTAATGCACGGTTCATTTAGTGCACCAGTAAAACATATACCTGTGTCTTGAATTTGAAAAAAATCCTATTTTATTTTTTAATAAAGAAGGGTTCGGTGAATGCGCATATGAAACTGGTGGGGTTCAGTACCTCCAACAAGGTTAAGAACCACTGCTTTATGAAGTTTCACTTGGTGAAGCAAATTTGTTCAGCACCAAAAGGAGCCAGACGACCATTTTGCTGTTAGGATGCTGGACAAGACAACTTAAAATAAAAAAAAAAAAAGGTTGTTGGTTTTTATAACACTATACAGTGATAAAGAGAGATTTTATCAACATTTTGAAGCCGTAAATAGTAAATAAGAGTGATTTTTGTCAGTTTATGACCTTCTAACAGTTGTTTTATTGCATGTCTTTATTTTTTAGCAAATGCTGCTCAGATGTTTTATGGAAAGTAGAGGGAGATGACAATGTCCAATAACATACAAAGGTTGACATTTTGAATTTCAGAGTATTATAGTGGCCTATAAAGGGTTAAAGCACTCATCCGCTAACTGCCCTCTCAGACCATCCACCTGTTAACCCAGTCCCACTGCACAGAGGGTGAATCAGGTTTGGATATGACATCAACAGGCCTCAGCGCTGAGTGTTTTTGTTGTAGTTATTGTGACCATTATAATGATCACCATGGTTGTTATTGTTTGTATTGTTGATATCTTTGCCATCTCCCTCCCCCACCCCCCCACCCCCCTACTATGTCAGGTCCGGCATCGAAATGTGGTTCAACAAAACTCAAAATAAAGACGGTAGAATATCAACTGGAGCGCCATATACTTTATAAAGTTTCTCTTGGCAAAGCAAATTTGTTCAGTAGCAAAAGGAGCCAGACTAGTGTTCTGCTGTTATGATGCTGGACAAGACAAGTTTAACCCTTTCACGCACAGTGGTCACTCCAGTGGACAGTTCTTCTCCAGCTCTTCTCTTGTATATTAATGGGCTTTGATGTTTTAGTTCCATATCAGTCAACACAGTGAACACTTACGCACCATCCCATTCACTGACATTCAGATCATTACTGTAACTTTGCTGTTCTTGATAAACCTGATCTGCACTAACATGTTTAAGTGTAAATCAATTGTTATTTGTAAGACAAGAAGTTTTTTTTTTTTGCATATTATCTCCATGATGTGAGTAATTACTAGCATTAGAATATGTTAAAATGTGAGAAGACATCAGATTAGCAGCATTAAAAATGTTTTTATTTTATTGTTTTCGTATCACTTTCTGATATTGGGTTTTAAACATATGTTTCTTTACTTCAAAAATTAAATGCATGGATATTTTTGTAACTCCATAGGAAAAAAAAAATGATCACATTGTTTTTTTCATGCCTAAGGAGGAATAAAAACACTGAAGAAAAACATCTTGACTAAGGTTCTCACAATTCATGCATGAAAGGGTTAAAAAAGAAAAAGAGAAGAAGAAGAAGAAGAAGAAGCATGTTGGGTTTTATAATACTATACAGTAATCAAAAGAGATTTTATCCACATTTTGAAGCTGTAAATAGTAAATAAGAGTGATTTTTGTCAGTTTATGACCTTATAACAGTTGTTTTATTGCATGTCTTTATTTTTTAGCAAGTGCTGCTCAGATGTTTTATGGCAAGAGAAGGAAGATGACAACGTCCAATAACATACAAAGGTTGACATTTTGAATTTCAGATTATTATACGGCTAAAATTTACTTAGGGGGTCAAATGAGTGGCCATTTTTGTAAAAAAAAAAAAAAAAAAAAGTTGTAAGAAGTGCATAGAACTGTGTTGAAATAATGCTAATCCATTTATACACAGACTACTGATATTATTTGACAGTGGAAGCGATATTTTCAGAAATATTGGATTTTGAATAGCACATGTTCGGATGCACTTTTCACAAAGAAAAGATGGGCATGCAACTTGCAATATTTGCAAAAAAAATATATCTTTCAAGTCTGGGTCAACGAATAATTTGCACCGCCATTTGAAAACTCATGTCATGGATTTAGCCCACACATTTGAACTAACTATTCTTTTTTACGGTAAGATAATATTTACTGCCGCACCAATTAAACACCTTTAAAATGTAATGTCAATCATCACATGTAGCCTATTTAGTCATTAAAACATTGGTGTTTCAAAATAATGCAAAAAACATAAAAGAGTCAGTCTTTTGAACGGCTCTTTTCAGAAAACGGCTCCTGATTCAACATCTCCCTTCAAAGAGCCAAAAGTCCCATCACTACTCAATTCCAAGTTGATTTAAATTTTAAATCTTTACTATATAATTTGCCTTGTATAATTATTCAATTTAATATATTGTAGCGTAGATGGAAGTTAGTTCAATGTAATTTGCCAGTACAGGAAATGCTTTTAATTTGGCAAGGCGTAAAGACTTATATAAAACTAGATCAATCATAGATGAACAGTAAAGCCATTGTTGGGCCTATGTGAAAACTTTTGCTGGTGGACGGACGTGACATTACCCATGATGCTCTGGTCAGTACCAGTACTTTATTAGTAATAAACTTATATACTTACTATTGCTAATTCTCCTCTTATTCATAAATGTTAGTATTGTGGATCTAAAACAATAACAGCTGACACAAAAACACTAAATGTGTCAGTGGACGGATGTGACATGGTTGTTGTGGATCCCATCATACTGATGCTCTGCAGCCATGTCACCGTTTACACTAATGATCCCTGTGCAAAAACTAGGATCAGAATTATTTATTGTATAGTTTATCATCAGACTAAAGAGTAAATAACAATATAGAATTGTTATTTCTTTATAAAAATGCTTATTATTAGAAAACTGTTGATTTAAAAAGTGACGTGTGCCATTCTTAATGTATGTATTGGCGTAACATAAGCAGGATGGATCAGCACCATACTCCAGATTGCAACCAAGGTTATTATCGTTAACGAAAACTAACGAAATGACGAAAACTAGAATTGAAAAAACATTTTCGTTAATTGAAATAAGTAAAAACTATACTTAAAAGAGAAAAAAAAATAACTAACTGAAAGTGTATTGTGTGCTTACAAAACTAAAACAGATAAAAATTCTGGATAAAATTCCCTTCATTTTTGTCTTTGTCAATGTCAGATTGATATGAAATCGATTTATTTCCCTTGAGCAATTTTAGCTAGCGGCACCATATGATATTTAACGGTCCGTCACTTCTTGTCACTAGTGGTTTAGAGTCGTCTTCTGTTCCCCACTCTACCTGGAAACATGGAGACTAAAGTTGGGAGAAAGCAGCAGAGTCCTGTCTGGGATTTATCTGAATTTGACAGCGGAGAAGATAAAAGATATAAAGAAACTAAAACTAAACTAAAAGTAAGCATTTAGAAAATAACGAAAACTAATAAAAACTAGTAAACCTGCTCTAAAAACTAATTAAAACTAACTGAATCAAAGAAAAAAAGTCAAAACTAAATAAAACTAAACTATAATAAAAAAATCCAAAACTATTATAACCTTGATTGCAACCTGTAAAAATAAAACGTGATATATACAGGGTGAGGAAGCAAAATTTACAATATTTTGAGGCGGGGATTGAAAGACAGTGTATGACCAATTAGTTTATTGAAAGTCATGAGAATTTATTTGCCACAAGAAAACTGACATAATAGAAAATGTTTTATTCTATGTGTCCTCCTTCTTTCTCAATAACTGCCTTCACACGCTTCCTGAAACTTGCACAAGTGTTCCTCAAATATTCGGGTGACAACTTCTCCCATTCTTCTTTAATAGTATCTTCCAGACTTTCTCGTAATAGTTTTGTTCATAGTCATTCTCTTCCTTCCATTATAAACAGTCTTTATGGACACTCCAACTATTTTTGAAATCTCCTTTGGTGTGACGAGTGCATTCAGCAAATCACACACTCTTTGACGTTTGCTTTCCTGATTACTCATATGGGCAAAAGTTTCTGAAAAGGTATGGATAATAGTGTTAGGTATGATTATGACATCAATATATGTTTGGTTTCAAAACAATTGACGTAGTGCCTGCTGAGAAAAAACAACTAAATGTTCATTGGAAATTTTGCTTCCCCACCCTGTATAAATCTTGTAAGAAAAATTGGGGAATCTAAAAGAATAGAATTTTTTTTTTCAGGTAAATTCAGTTCAAATATAACTTGGCCATTTGTGACATGAAAATATAGCATTAATTGTGATGAAATTGGACATTTTTGAGCTGAAAACATAGTTCATATGAGCATCAACATGTTGCAACAGAACTGAAATCTTGTCAATTTGCAGAACTTGCATTTACCAACACGAAGTTCCTGTGGGGATTCACTTAGATCAGGGGTCTCAAACATGCGGCCCGGGGCCCAAATGCGGCCCGCCAAAGGTTCCAATCCGGCCCGTGGGATGAATTTGCAAAGTGCAAAAATTCCACAGTCAAAACTGTCGAACTCATTTTAGTTCAGGTTCCACATACAGACCAACATGATCTCCAGTAAAATAATACCATAATAACCTACAAAAAATAATGACTCCATATTTTCTTCTCGGTTTGATGTAAAAAAATATTACACTATGCCTATAAATAATGACAACTTCAAATTTTTGTCTTTGTTTTAGTGCAAAAAATAACATTAAATTGTGAAAATATTTACATTTACAAACTATCCTGTAACAATAAAGTGTGAATAACCTGAACAAATATGAACAACCTGAAATGTCTAAAGAAGATTAAGCACAATTTTAACAATTTTCTGCCTGTTAATAAGTGTTTAGTGTCTTTGTAGATCTGATCCATAATATACATGTATAAATGATAAGTTGAGGAATATTATTGTTAAAATTGCACTTATTTTTCCAAAGAAATGTCTTTTTTTTTTTTTTTTGAACAGTTTATAAAAGTAAGTATTTTCATAATTTAATGGCGTTTTTTTTTTGCACTAAAACATACACAAAAATATGGAGTTGTCATTATTTATAGGTTATTATACTATTATTTTACCGGTCCGGTCCACTTGAGATTAAATCGGGCTGAATGTGGCCCCTGAAAGAAAATGAGTTTGAGACCACTGACTTAGATTGATTTCTTGTGCACAAAGACAGAAACAAGACCTCTAAGCAAATGTTAGCCGTATAATGCACTATAAAGGGTTAAAGCACTCATCCGCTAACTGCCCTCTCAGACCATCCACCTGTTAACCCAGTCCCACTGCACAGAGGGTGAATCATGCTTGGATATGACATCAAAAGGCCTCAGTGCTGAGTGTTGGTTTGTTCATCATTTAAGAGCCAAGCAAACCGGAGGGGGGGATAAAAATGAAACTTGCATGCCGATTTATCAGGACTGCGGTGAGGATTAAAGGACTGCCAACCCCCCGCCTGCATTGCCAACCTACTGCCTGCATGCTTTGTTTCAGCAGCTTTTAAACCCCCTTTGTCTTTCAAGATGTGCCTCATCACTTCAGTAGCGCCGTGCCTTCATCTGACCATCATTGCTGCGAAGGAGACCGTGTGGTCGTACGCACATGGGTAAAAATTACCTCAGATGTATACGGGTGAGGTAAGCAAAGCACTATTTTTTTTTTTTTTTTTTTTGCCTCATTTACAATTCAACCTTTACCGTCAAAGAAAGGAGAAAGGACACACCCAAACCCAATTACCAGCTTTATTTTGCGTGGAAGCTGAGGAGGCCACATGACTACTGATACAGAAAAAAAAAGACAACACACATCTCCATCTCTACCCACTTTCATTTTCCTTCTTCTTTTTTTTTTTTTTCTTTGCAGCACTGCCATGCTTTTGTACTACATAGAATTGCATCTGATTTTTTTTTTTTTTTTGTACTAAAATCCACATAAAGTAAGTACTGAGCTCAGCACCAGAATTATTCATTGCAGGGCAGGGTGGGGTGGTGAGCAGACCTGTATTAAAAAACCGCCAGAAGAGGAGACAGCTGTCCCAGCCCACGTTCTTATGTGATCTCTGCTTAGGGAGCAGGCTGGTATTCCAAAGCCCCATCTGAAAACAAATTAAAGAGGATTAGAGGCTGCCACTGCAGCTCTTCTCCTCTCTGTTCTGGGAAATAGAGTGTCCTGCTGGCCAAAACGGTGACCTTCACACTGACTTCCTGTCCTGTATACAGGTGTGCTGCATTAAGGTCACAGTATGGAATCATCAAAAATGTCTCCGTCATCTGTTTACATTACGGTTAAAGAAAGAGTGCAACATAATTGTCTATGACAGTGGGCTCCTGACCCCATTTTAACATCACTAATTTCTGAAGACCCCACACATTCAAAACAGAGATATTTTTTTGCTAAAATTAATTTGTTTTTCACACAGAAAAACAAATACATTTTTTTCTATGTGGAGTTTGCATGTTCTCCCTGTGTCTGTGTGGGTTCTCTCCGGGCACTCTGGCTCCTCCCACCATCCAAAGACGTGCACTGATAACACTGGGTTACAAAAAAATATTTTTTGCAAGTTGTCTAGGTTTTTTTCAACTGAATTAGGACCATTTTGCACCACTAAATCCAAAAATGACATCTGATTTTCTCAATCAGGTCAGGTTTTTTTGCTAATTTGATCTTGAAAAATTTGATCTTCTCACAAAATAGAATAATTAATACCAAAATAAGATTGGTAAGCACACTTTATGAAACTTGTGACTTGATTCCTGTTAGGTACAATGGTGTATTCACCGCAGATGTAGCAGAATACGTCAGGCTTATTTTTGCAAGATCTTCTGGACGAAGCCATTTCATTCACCTGTAATATTAAAAAAAACATTAATCATAAATTGGCAAAAGTAAAATCTTCAGAACTAATTTATTGCAAGAAATATGAAAGAATTGTGTATCATATGATGTGAAAATGCCCATAAATGTAAGCAAAAATGTTAAAAAGCCAATATGTAGCATAGTTCAGAAAGTTGACCTGATTGAGCAAAATTAATGTGACTTTTGGATTCAGCACACCAACATTATCCTAAATCAGCTCAAAAAACTTAAACAATAAATTTGTTGTTGACCAGTGTAATTAATTCATTGGTTAATCTAAATTGCACATAGGTGTGAATGTGAGAGTGATTGTTTGTCTCTATATGTTCAGCCCTGCGATGAACTGGCGAAATGTCCAGGGTGTACCCCACCTTCACCCATAAGTAGCTGGGATAGGATCCAAGCGACCCCCATGACCCTAGTGAGGATAAAGCGGGTTCAGAAAATGAATGAATGAATGAATAATTTGTTTTTGATGTAATAGTTTGCTATACTATGTTGCAAATAAACGTTACTTTCAGACAACATTTAGTCTATATAATGTATATTATTATGGACGGATTCAGAAAAGCCAGGTGTAGATTACTGCACAAAGGGAGAAAGTTATTTTCCTTGGTCAGGATATGTACAATCAAATTCAATCAATCAATCAAATTTTATTTACATAGCGCTAAATCATATCTATCTATCTATCTATCTATCTATCTATCTATCTATCTATCTATCTATCTATCTATCTATCTATCTATCTATCTATCTATCTATCTATCTATCTATCTATCTATCTATCTATCTATCTATCTATCTATTTGGATCCCCATTAGCTGATGCAGGACATCAACTGCTCTTCCCATTCCAAACAGACACACATTATCCATTTACAAGCATAAAAACAATGTGATTCACCCTTATATTTCCTTCTTAAGAACCCTCAACAGTCAAACAAAGCACCGTTAACAATAATAACAACACTCCAAGATCAAATTAAAAACAGAAAAAAAAAAAAAAACTAACAAAAACAAACAAAAAAAACAACAACTAAGTAATAATATTAAATAAATAAACCTAACATATAAACACAACATAACAAAAGTTATTTCCTGACGCTTTACATATAGAATTGATCAAAAACCAGACTCTAAGCCAATTTACAGAAACCAAACAGAATCCTCAGTCCAGCTTGGATTTACAAGACTGACAATAATACTGAACAAACAAGAACTCAAACTATGTATTATGAAAGAGCTGCAGCATCTGAAACCGACCACAATGAACATTTAACAGATAAACAGAACCACAGTGCTGCAGTTTCAGACTCACAGTTTGTCGTGTCTTTTATGGATTGGGATTGTCTCTGTCACCTCACCATTTATTTTTTAATAGTAAGTTGTTGTTTTTTTTTTGTTTTGTTTTGTTTTTTATCAATTACTAGAAATTTCCATTTGAATTGCAGGCGACTCCACATGGAGTCCCAACCCCAAGGTTGTAAAACACTGGTCTCTGACTATCCTGACCACCTTTTTCAGTAGTTCCCAACCTTTTTTTGGCTCGTGACCCCATTTTAACATCCCAAATTTTTAGCGACCAAAATGGAGACTTCTTTTTTTTTGCTAAAATTAATTTGTTTTTGATCATGTAATAGTTTGCTATACTATGTTGCAGATAAACGTTAATTCTAGACAACATTTAGTATATTTAATGTATATTATTATGGACGGAGGCAGTAAATCCAGGTGTAGATTACTGCACAAAGGGAGAATTTGATTTTCCTTGGTCAGGATATGTGCAGTCAGTCCAGCTTGGATTTACAAGGCTGACAATTAATACTGAACAAACAAGAACTCAAACTATGAATTATGAAAGAGCTGCAGCATCTGAAACTGACCACAATGAACATTTGACAGATAAACAGAACCACAGTGCTGCAGTTTCAGACTCACAGTTTGTCATGTCTGTTATGGATTTGGATTGTCTCTGTCAACTCACCATTTCTTTTTTGTTAATAAGCTTTTTTTTTTCTTTTTTTTTTTAAATCAGTTATTAGAAATTTTAGGCGACCCCATTTGAATTCCAGGCGACCCCACATGGGGACCCGACCCCAAGGTTGTAAAACACTGGTCTATGACTATCCTGACCATCTATCTTTTTATATCTGTAAATTATATTCATTTTCATCCATATACGTTTATTTGTTTTTATTAGTGGTTTTCGTATTCTGAGATCCAGGTTGGGTTGGTTTGGGGGTCGCCATTGGTTCTAGGGTGGGGTTATACTTTGTATATCACAAAATCTTGTATCATAAAATGTGGATTTGTTTCTCTTTTTTTTTGGGGATTGTACTTTTAGAGATGCACAATGAAAATAAATAAAAAAATTGATCAAAAGAAAAAAAAAAAGTCACCATAATTAGAATGTTTACTAGAAACCAGCGCCAAATATCCAATGTTTAGAGGAAGGCAGGTATTAAATGGCAGAAAATATTGTGTTAAAATATTGTGAAATGACTAAACCATCCGTCAAGTTTACATCAGGTGTTTTCAATAATGTTTGGAGAGAAGTCCATCATTTTATTCAGTGTAGCATCCATTTCATCTGGTCATCTATCAGTGGAACCATAACGTTACTTGCATCTATTTCATTAAAAGGAAATGTCAGAATGTTGCTATACATCACTAAATGTAGCATGATATATAACAGGACCATTACCTCATCTGTAAACATGAATTCTGCCTGTGTCATATCTGAAAAAATCTGACCAGCAATGGTAGATTGGTAGAAGAAATAACATCCTACACTTTTTAACTAAATAGATTTCCCACATGGACTTCGTTAGATGCGGTATTTGTCATTACTGCGGTTAGGTAGCCAAGAAAAAAAGACTCTCTAATCCTCTGTATTCAACAATTTATTATAGTTTATTGTGGGATCTGTGGTTATTCCATCAGTAGAAACTAAAACAATCCAACTGGCATTTTTCCCCCTATTATTACTTGTTAAATAAATGTTTTAAATGTCTCTTTAAGGGCTGTATTTGGATGCCTATGTTGCTATAAAAAAACTGTTTTGGAAAAAAAAAAAAAAAAAAAGGATTTGGACCAATATCAACAACATAAGGCTTACATGATAAAGATAGAAAACAACCACCACAAGTAGAGCAGACTTCAAAACACAGCAGTATAAATATGGCTCCCCTTCTGTTGGAGACTGTGTTCTTTATTTTTTTTATTTTTTTCAGTGCAGGTCAATGTCAGCCCCACTCTAAGACTGCTCAAAGTTGCCTCACGGCGCCAAGGGCATTTTTACTGATTAGAATGACACTGGTATGATCTTTTAACATTGTTCCTCTGTGGTCTCTTTTACACCAAGTATTAATCAGTCTTCATTAACTTTGGTGTCATGTGTCTAATTCTGTTGTCATATTACCCACACACACTGAACGCATCTCCGCTCCTCGCTCATGGCGGGTCGGAAAGTACAAATAGGGATCTATAAACTCAGCTGAAAAGGACGCTGACAATGGGATGGATGTAAAGATCTACGGCTCAGACTGGACATATTTTGGATAAAACAATAAAAGCTACATAACCTCATCCAATCCCATCCATTCATTACAATGACAACACGGCTGTTAGGTAAAGCCCAGTCATATACATCCTCCAGATTATTACATCCTGCCTTTGACCTCATGTCAAGCATGTTGACGTTCTCATACGTGGAGGCGTGGTTCATCCACTGAAGACATTACCATAGTGTGCAATGTCCCAGTATCCTTAAGGACACCTGTCTTGTTTAGGATTCTCGCGGGAAAGTAGTAGCTGAGAACAACGAGAAAATAGCTGACTACCTTTGACAGCCACCAGTGTTGGGCAAATTACTTTAAAAAAGTAATTAGTTATAGTTGCTAGTTACTTTCCCAATAAAGTAATTGAATTAGTAACGGAATTACTCCCTCATAAATGAAATTATGCCCCGTTTCAACTACGTGGTATCGGCTCGACTCGGCTCGGACCGGACTTTTTTGCATTTCCATTACGAAAAGGGACCTGGAATCTGGTACCCGGTACTACTTTTTTGGTATCACCTCCGCCAAGGTTCCAGGACTGGGGACCAGATACTAAAACCCCTATAAAATATATAAACACTGCAGACCACTGGTTGGTCAGACAGTTGTCTCTGTGACCCACCGTTTTACAAAAAACAGATGCGGAAGTTGACAGTAAATATACCGGTACATTAATCTACATGATAACAGCCCAAAACTACACCATGGTCGGTCGAGGAGATTCAGTCTTTGGTGGCCGACGTAAAAATTCAGATGAGACAACACGCAACGAACGAGTTTATCAGCAACTCTCTGAACAGACGACACGGAAGTAACGTGCTGCATCACTATGACAACCAGGTACTGTAAAGTGGGTAGTATCCTGTAATGGAAACGCTCTCCAGGAATACCGAGTCGAGCCGAGCCGAGCTGGTTCCATGTAGTGGAAACGTGGCATTAGTTACCAGGGAAAGTGATTATTGCGTTACTTTTTTGAAAAACCTTCAAATATGTAAAAGGAAACTGATTTTTGAGTGTGTTTCACAGGCCAGTTGTATAGAGTAGAACAGCAGACAGGTACTGAATACCAGGACTGTGGTGAGGCTGGGGTCCACCAGGGCCCAGCTGGGGTCCACCAGGGCCCGGCTTTTCCACCACATAAGTGCATATCTGCATTTACAGGAAGCAGATGCTCCTCCAGTTAATCCCACATCTCTTTTTTCAGTGGCTCCTCTCTGATCCAACAGTAAATGTCTTCAGTCCAGTCAGTCGGACTCACTGATAACTCCTCCCCTAAATTAGCTGCACACGTAGCTGCGTTCAAGTGCCTAGAGTGTGCTGCGGACAACTCAAACTCATAGATGTCATTAGTTGTTCAGGTGAAGGCAGCGTGGACAACTCAGACTCATGGACACACAGGTGAAGCATGAAGGCAGTGTGGGGCATTTGAATAGAAGTTCGTCTTGTAAACAAACGGCTCACAGCGAATCGGTTCTTATCGTTCACTGAAAAGAGCTGTTCAAAAGACTCGACTCGTCCACAAATGTCACACCTCTCGTGCCTGACTGAGCGAGCCAGGACGGATAACAGCTGTTAGATATCAGTGTATAGCAGTGGCAGCTGCTTGTCCTTCAGACAGGGGAAGCTCATTGTCGGCTTACATTAAAAAAAAATTGTCAAGTTATTTAAACATAAATTCGACCCTCCGTTCCTTTTTAAGAAAATGGTCAGTGACCTGTCAATGTCCAGCAGAGCTAGGCTGCTTCGACGGCCTTGGCCCATTGTGTTGTGGGTGTAGAACTGGAGCCTTTTTAAACAAGAGATGCTCCTTTCACTCCAACCTAGCCCAGTTTGATTGATTTAACTATCTATAAAACGATATTCAACTCGAACAACAAATGATTAAATTATGTAACCAAAACAAGAAAACGCTGAAATTATGTTAAATTGAAACAAGGAAGTCCAATGAGTGTGTTTTATTTACAGTGCAAGAAATGAACAAGTAATTTCGTAGTGGTTTCTCTCTCGATTTCACAGCAGAATGTGTGACGGTATTAAACTGAACTGTGTCAGTGAAGGAGGAGATCTCAAAATAGCTGTCAATCAAACGGGATTCAGCCTTTCGACTGATCCTCCAATCAGCACGTGGGATTCGGGCATCCAGCCCGGCCGAGCTCCGCCCACAGCTCCATTCACCCCCAGAGACGCCCGACGTCCGGGGGCGGGACAAAATGGTGGCATTTATCCAATTACCGTCCAGTTTTGAGGCAATGAAAAAAACTGTTCCACTCAGTCCCATTGAAGTGCATGGACGCTGAGCGTCTACGGACAAATGCACCGAGCAGAAATGTATGAGAAAACAGAGACACGGGAATGGAGGAGAAGTGAACATTGAGTCTATCGATTTGTGATAAAGCTGATTCTGAACGAACTCATCTTTGAGATGAACGTGTTCTAACACATTTGTAGTCAATGAAATGTCAACACAACCGAACAGATTTGACCATTTAATTTTCGTAATTTTAGGGGAAGCCGGGCTTCACACAAAACAAACAACAAAATCCAAAAACAATGAAACATCTTCATCTACGCAACCAAACCGTCTCTTCTTTGGGATTTCATTTCTTTTTATATATTTATCGGCATTTCTTATTTGGTTCTTAATCTATCTAGTCTTTCTGTACAGTAGAGTGAGATGACAAAAAAAATACATATGTGAAAGTGTTTATGATTTATTTTGTATCTGTGCACATAAGGACCATGACGAGCAGAGAAGCCACTGGTGCATAGTAACACGCCACATTTCATTGTCGGTAACGGTAACGGCGTTGTAACGTTTCAAATAGTAATTCATTAAATTACCCGTTACTGGAAAACAATAACAGCGTTAGTAACGCCACTATTTTGAACGCCGTTATTCCCAACACTGACAGTCACACACATTCTTTTATCTCACTGCTTTCCTCATAGCTCTCAATTATTCTTCTAATTGTGCATTTTATTTTTCCCATGTACCTCTATGAAGTGATGTATGGAACTATAGAAAACATTACAGCAAAGTGCAGGAAAAAAGAGAAAGAAAGAGAGCATGATTACAACCTATCACTGGGCTCAAGAGAGAAAGGGGAAGTAGAAAACATTGGTATTCACAGCAGTCCCTCCATTTTGGATCTCGTTTGGTACTTGGCTGCAGCCAACTGCAGCTCTGACACATGCACATCTCCCCCTCACACTGTTAGTAAAAGAACTACTGTGTTAATTGGGCTAAACTGTGTTAGGGACAGGAGGGGAAATTAATGCATGGCTGTAAACAGGCATGGATGAATCACATCTGTCAGGTTTATGAGATCAAAAAAGACATACAGTGTATGTGTCTGCTGCATTTTATTTCCCATGCACATCTGGAAACCTGGGCAACATGTTCCACTTAGTGAAAACGAGCTAAATGAAAATCCCTATGTTCACTATCTATATTACAAATCACATCTCCAGCAGTGACACTATCTGAGGCTTTGGACTTAAATGTGACGCCTTGTCGCTTGGAGTCTACAAAGCTGCAACAAGAGGCCGTGTTTGTTAATTACAAAGACTAAAGTTTTACAATTGTGAAAGAAGGGTGAGGTGACAGGTCTGGAGATCCCCTGTTAGCCAGAAACTCAGGAAGCACTGAGTTATGTTGTTCAGTATGTTAACCCTTTGTAGTTCACTCATAGAAAGACTCTGAAATTCACATTTTTAACCTTAACGTGTTATTGGAGGACCGAACAAGACTTTATTACTTTTTGGGAAATTTTTCCAAATGTTTTATTGTTATGTAGAAAATCAAGGTGAATGAAGTTACCATATTTGGTTCCTTGCCCTTATGTGACAAAAAACAAGAAAAACACTTAATAACACTGGTCAACAACAAATTTATTGTTTAAGTTTTTTGAGCTGATTTAGGATCATTTTGGTGTGCTGAATCCAAAAATCACATTCATTTTGCTCAATCAGGTCAACTTTCTGAACTATGCTACATATTGGCTTTTTAACATTTTTGCTTACATTTATGGGCATTTTCACATCATATGATACAAAATTCTTTCATATTTCTTGCAATAAACGAGTTCTGAAGATTTTACTTTTGCCAATTTAGGATTAATGTTTTTTTTTTAATATTACAGGTGAATGAAATGGCTTCGACTAGAAGATCTTGCAAAAATAAGCCTGACGTATTCTGCTACATCTGCGGTGAATACACTATTGTACCTAACAGGAATCAAGTCACAAGTTTCATAAAGTGTGCTTACCAATCTTATTTTGGGATTAATTATTCTATTTTGTGAGAAGATCAAATTTTTCAAAATCAAATTAGCAAAAAAAAAAACCTGACCTGATTGAGAAAAACAGATGTCATTTTTGGATTTAGCGGTGCAAAATGGTCCTAATTCAGTTGAAAAAACCTAGAAAACTCGCAAAAAAACATTTTTTTGTAACCCAGTGTAATAATTGTAACGATTTACGATGTAACGATTGCCGGTATAACGATAAACCACGGTAAAATACTTACAGTCCATGTCTTGTTAAAAACTCTGCATTCCAAATCAGTCTTTCTTTTTTTGGCGTTAGCTGACCAACAAACCAATCAGTGCATAAGCCTTATGCTAAGTACAGAAAAGACACACAAAAATATGCTAATTTAGCAGATTCTTCAAAATAAAAGCATTGTCGTTTAGTTGCATCTATTACAGTGAAATAGATATATATTTGCATTGACTTTTAATTTGCTAGTGACCTCATGCAGGCCAGTCAGGGTCAGCTATCGGGCTGTGTGTGGCCCCCAAGTCTGCTGTAGACCACATTGGACCTGAGATGGTTGCTTCACTGTAACTGTTGATGTCACTGTCTTCAAGGTTCAAGGTTCAAGGTTCACTTTATTGTCATTACATGTCATGTATACATGAACGAAATCAGTACTCAGGTCCAGCCATGACATGGTAAAATCCTATAAAATGAATCCTATATTAAAGATAATAATAATAAAATCTGATAATAACAATAAAAATCTAAAAAATAATAATGAATAAATATACATAAATAAATACTACAGTGCAGGATTAAAAAAAGAATTTGTCTTGTAATGTGTGCGGAAATTACAAAAAATCGTCACTTGCCTGATAAAGGGTTATCATAATGTTTTAACCCTTTCATGTATACAGTGGACAGCTATTCTACAGCTGTTTTCTTGTATATTCATGGATTTTGTTGTTCTTTTCGTTGTTGTTGTTGTTGTTGTTGTTTTTTTTTTTTTTTTTTACACGTACCTTTATTAAAGTTTTAAGACACTACATATCTTTTCTGACATGAACTGGTAACATTATGTAGATCTCCCTTGAGCATAAACCCCGAGAATCACAAGCCCTCCCCCTAGTTTTTGATTATGATTTTATTTGCACAAAATAAAAACAGCAATAGAAAAAACAAACATTCAAACAAGTAACAAAATTGTACAGGAGAGGTTAGAAGCCAAAAACAAGGCTTATATGAATACCTCCCCCGAAAAGAACAATACACAAAAAAAAGAATTAAAAAATACGATATAACTGAAATAATAAACTAAAGTAAAAACAATAAAAATGTAATCCACATTACAAATGATCGAATACAAATCAAGTGATACACAGCCTTACATTTTTTCATGAATTAAAGTCCTTTTCAGATGCTTTTTAAACAATGATAAAGTAGATGTTAATTGAAGTTCAGGTCTTGGATTATTCCACAGATTTGGTCCACCATATTTCAGAGAATACTGACAGACTGAAGTTCGGCAGTACGGATGATAACATTTGTTTGAAAATTGTGTCGGAAAGTTGTGAATAACAAAAGACAACATAAAGAAATTGTGAAAAACTTTAGGAAGAATATGAGTTAAGTGAACATATTTGTACATGAAGACACAGGTCTGGTAAACGTTCACATCAAAAACTGAGAGAAGATTGAATTTTTTGAAAAAAAAAAAAAAATTCACACAATTTATCAGTAAATACATGTTTCTGTGCGTCAAAAATTAAACGTGTGGTGTCCAGCTGAGTGGACATTTTTGCAACTTTATGAAAAATAGGTTCATAAGAATTTTTTTTTTTTTTTTTTTTTCATTACCTCCAAGGAGGTAATGTTTTTGCCAGGGTTTGTTTGTCTGTCTGTTTGTCTGTCCGTTAGTGTGCAACATAACTCAAAAAGTTATGGACAGATTTGGATGAAATTTCCAGGGTTTGTTGGAAATGGGATAAGGAAGAAATAATTAAATTTTGGTGGTGATCGGGGGTGGGGGGGCCCACGGGGGGGGGGGGGGGGTGCAGACCACAAAATTTCATCAAAATCTGTCCATAACTTTTTGAGTTATGTTGCACACTAACGGACAGACAAACAAACAAACAAACCCTGGCAAAAACATAACCTCCTTGGCGTGGGGGGGGCCCACGGGGGGGGGGGCACTGATCAGCCTTGGCGGAGGTCTGCGCTCTCCGAGTGCTTCTAGTTATTTATTTATTTATTTTTAATACAAATTTTCAATCACATTGTTTTTTTTCATGCTTAAAGAGGAATAAAAACACTCAGGAAAAAAAAAAAATTGATTAAGGTTCTCATAATTTGCGCATGAAAGGGTTAAATATTGGTTCCATGTTCATTTTGACATATGAGATGTGTACTAATGCTAAGACTACTGTTCCTTCTGCTTTATCACTTCCTTTGTTAGGGACCAAAATACTCTTCACGACTCACTTTCAAAAGTAATGGACATACTGTATACTTATGAATCCCATGTAGAATAATACATTATCCATGTTTGAACAATCAGATGGTGCTCTGGGTACATGTGCTTTCAAACCATAAAGGCATATCCACAACAAAGGCGAGGTAACGTTCTTTGTCAACCAGTACAAAAGACAGAGCCATAAGTCACAGGCATGCTGACATCTTTACTTCCCCTGTAGCCGTGTAACCATCACACACACGACTGTAACACCGGAGTGCCATTATTTCAGTGCTCTACTCCCTCTATGTTATAGCACACACACACACACACACACACACACACACACACTCAGACCTGACACAAAACCAATCAATGTTTATTTTACTTCTGCTACCTGGGTGGTTCCATGAAATGAATCAATGGTAGCTAGTTTAGAATGACACGTCGTTGGAATAGATTTAAAAACTATTTTAACTCCTTTAGCCCAATCAGCCCGAAAAAATTATATTAACCCTTTCATGCATAGTGGTCACTACAGTGGACAGTTATTTTACATCTGTTCTCTTGTATATTCATGGGTTTTGTTGTTTTAGTTCCATATCAGACGACACACTGGACGCTCATGCACCATCCATACACCAGGAGTGTCAAACTCATTTTAGTTCAGGGGCCACATTAAGCCCAAATTGATCTTAAGTGGGCCGGACCAATAAAACAGTAGCATAATAACCTGTAAATAATGACGACTCCAAATTTTTTGTCTTTGTTTTTGTGCAATCCAAATCAAATAATAAAAATATGTACATTTGCAAATTATCCAAACAAAAATGATGTGAATAACCGGAAAAAAAAACTGAAATTTCTTAAGAAAAATGAGTGCAACTTTAACAGTATTACACCTCAACTTAGCATTTATACATGCATATTACGGATTGGATCTGCAAAGGCACAAAATATTTAATAACAGGAAGAATAATGTTAAAATTTCACTTAAAAAAAAAATTCAGGTTTTTTGCATTGTATTGTTAAAGGATAGTTTGTAAATGTTAATATTTTCATAATTTAATGTAAGTTTTTACAGAGAAAATTTTGGAGTTGTCATTACTTAGTTACAGATGTAATATTATGTTTTTCACATTAAACTAAGAAAATTTGGAGTCATTATTTATAGGTTATTATGCTATTATTATTATTTTAGTTGAGATCACATTGGTCTGTATGTGGAACCTGAACAAAAACGACTTCGACATCCTTGATTGTTAATATCTGAAGTGTAATTTTTTGCACTTTGCAAATTCATCCCGCGGGCCAGACTGGAACCTTTGGCGGGCCGGTTTTGGCCCCCGGGCCGCATGTTTGACACCTGTGCCATAGACTGTAATTCATACTATTAATGTGTGTGACAGACTGCAGTGGGATGAATAAGAGTGAATGGTTGAATATGAATGAATATTTTATATAGATGGCGTTATAGAAATGCATTTTTTACTGTTTTTTACTGTTTTAGTTTTTATTAATGTCTGTTTTTTAATGAGAACATCAGCCTGTTAAGGGGCTACAGGTGGAAATTAGCACTAGTGCTAGAACCTGGTACACTTCAGCTCTCCTTTTTAAGGTTAATGTACAGGGCGACACAAAAAAACGGGAACTTTTTAAGAATCCAATAAAACCAAGAGTGATGGAAGAAAAATATTTTATTCATAGTAATTGAAACCTTAAAACATGCCATTTAAGAAACAATGATGGAATTTTCATTTTTTAAAAATGACTTCCTGTAGATGGCGTCCTCCTGTACAAATGCATTCTTGAAATCTGCTGTTGAGATTCCTCATTGACCGCTGCAACGTCTCAGCTGGGATACTGTGAATTTCATCCTGAATTCTCTGTTTTAACTCATCCAGAGTTCTTGGTCGAGTCGTGTACACTTTACTCTTGAGATAGCCCCACAAGAAAAAATCACAAACGGACAAATCTGGCGATCTAGGGGGCCAGGGAACGTTACCGAATCTTGAGATCACACGGTTACCGAACAATTCTTGCACAGCCGCCAATGGTTACTAAAATGGGGGTGTGTTTACTTGCTCAAGGTCACTGTCTCGCAGTGCTGCCACTTGCTCATGTCTGCCAATACGCACTTCAAAAATTCCCGTTTTTTGGGTCACCCTGTACTTGTAAAGGGTGACCATAGTAACTATTGGCGGCTGTGCGAGAATTGTTCGGTTTAGATTTCAGGAATGCATTTGTACAGGAGGACACCATCTACAGGAAGTAATTTTTAAAAAATGAAAATTCCATCATTGTTTCTTAAATGGCATGTTTTAAGGTTTC
The DNA here is from genome assembly GCF_902148855.1 of Sphaeramia orbicularis. NCBI lineage: Eukaryota > Metazoa > Chordata > Actinopteri > Kurtiformes > Apogonidae > Sphaeramia > Sphaeramia orbicularis. Next base: position 57,021,402 of record NC_043961.1, read on the forward strand.
AGTTACTATGAATAAAATATTTTTCTTCCATCACTCTTGGTTTTATTGGATTGTTAAAAAGTTCCCGTTTTTTTGTGTCACCCTGTATATTTTGCATTGTCCTTGTCTAAATAAATAAATAAAATGGGGAAAAAAAATAACTTTGCTGTTCTTGATAAACCTGATCTGCAGTAATATGTTTTAGTGTAAATCAATTGTTAATTGTTATTAGACTGTAATTAACAGTTTTCTTAATCAAAAAGTTTATTATTATTATTATTGTTATTATTATTATTATTATTTTGCATATTATCTCCATGAATTGAGTAACAACTAGTATTAGAGTATGATAAAATGTGATAAAATGGCATTAGTGGCTTTAAAAATGTTTTTATTTCATGGTTTTCACATAGTTTATCACTTTCTGATAATATGTTTTAAATACATGTTTCTTTGTTTCAAAAATCAAATGCATGGTGTCCAGCTGAGTGGACAGTTTTGTAACTCCATAACAAAATAGGTTCATTAAAAAAATTCAATTGCATTGTTTTTTTCATGCCTAAAGAGGAAAAAACAACACTCAAGAAAAAAATCTTGACTAAGGTCTTCATAATTCATGCATGAAAGGGTTAATATTCACCTACTATAAAAATATAATAAATCAGGACAGTGGATGTTTTTTCAACTTTTGCTCAAAGTTTAGACCCTAATGTTAATAAAAGTACATCAAAAGTGTATTTTAGTGCAAACTTTAATGTTCAAACATGATTTTTAATCTTTGTGGGGTGAAATATATTATTAAAAATCTCCGACGCAAACAATTAATTTATGCATATCATCGTCAATCCAGCCGGAAAAAAACCAGGCGAGGATAAAAAATTCTAATTTCTCTTTTAGTTTGTTACAGTTTACTCAGGCATAGTAATAGATACAATATTTTAGACAATGGGAATAGATTCTGTGAGGTCTGTAAATGTCCATAGACACCAAGAACATCCATATGAACCTTATTATTATAAGTATTATAAGTAATTCTTCATTTACTTTGGGTATGTCTTTTTAGGCGTTTTTCCCCTGAAAATATGGTCAGGGTTAAACAGGTTCCATTTTAACCCTTTCATGCATGAATTATGAAAACCTTAATCAAGACTTTTTTCCTGAGTGTTGTTATTCCTCTTTAGGCATGAAAAAAACGTGATTATTATTATTATTTTTTATTTCTTTATAAACCTATTTTTCATGGAGTTACAAAAATATCCACTCAGCTGAACACCATGCGTTTCATTTTTGAAGTAAAGAAACACGCATTTAATGTCATACTGTGTGAAAACTATGAAATATATATATTTTTAATGCTGCTAATCTGATGTTTTATCACATTTTAACATACTATAATAGTAGTTATTACTCAAATAATATGCAAAGAACAACAAAACACAACAACTTTTCATTAAAAAAACAAAAAACAAAAGTTAATTGCAGTCTTATAACAATTAGCAAACATGTTACTGCAGATCAGGTTTATCAATAACAGCAAAGTTACAGTAACAGTATGAATTGCAGTGTATTATGGGATAGTGTGTAAGTGTCCACTGTATTGGCTGATATGGAACTAAAACAACAAAATCCATGAAAATACTAGAGAACAGCTGGAGAATAACTGTCCACTGGAGTGACCAGTGTGCATGAAAGGGTTAATAAAGATTTTAACAATGGAAGATGATGTAAAGTAGAATCTATGCAAAAAAAAAACAATAGAGCTCGATTTCTAACTATGTAGAGCTGTGTATCGGCAAGAATTTGGCGATACAATACAAATCGCGATACTGGGATCAACAATACGATATATCACTATCTATCATAAAAAGGCAATTTTTTTGTTTGCTTTTTTTTTTCAATGATTATTTCCTGGAAGAATTGAATTACACCAGAAATCTGCACAAATACTAAACACATTTTTATTTGATCACAAAAGGATCTAATATCACAAAATTCAACTGTGTTAAAACTGAAATTCTGTTTTACACACATTACAGTTTCAGATCCTGTTCAAATGTTCATATTCTATAAGTTCAAAACGAACATCAGAACATTATTTTTGTGCAATCGCAACAAAGGAACTAACATTATTTAATAAAAGAGTGTTAAATAATAATAAAATATAAACAAAAAAGAAAAAAAAATGAACCTCCAAATTATCTGCATTTGAATAAATACCTAAAAATATCGATACAGTACTTTTTGATATCGATACAGTATTGTGGAATGAAATATTGCGATATATTGCAGAACCCCTATAACTATGTATTCATGATTGTCCATTTTCCACTTGTAGGGATGCTGTAATATAGGTTTTTCTTTTAATTTTATATCAGTGAGTTTTTCATGTCTTTTACATTACATTAAACTATATTTCCAGGTGCTTTTCTATTGTTCTGTCTAGTTGTTTTTCCATGTCTTTTACAGATGTGGAACGTTGTTGTAGTGTTTTTATGGCTGCAATGGATGCAAATGGATCAAAACCAATGCCATTATTTCCTATAATGTGGAGTAACACAGTGAATATTTTTACACTATTTACTTTTCTATTCAAATGAGTAACAATTTACCAATATGTAAAAGTCAGACAGTAATGAATGAGTCATTTCATTTATATGGATGATAATATTATTGCGCTGTTAATTGCAAAATGTATAACAATGTTGTACTATACAAAGGGTAGAGCTGAGTACAAGCAGTGAGCAGACTAATGCTTGTTAGGTGACACACAATGAGGTGTAAAATGCTTTCTATTTACTGTTTTGACCTCTGTAAGATGAGATAATTTCAGTGCATTTTAATTATGTACATTTATAAAAGCGCAAGGTTAATTAATGTACTGGATATAAACTGTATTTACTGCGCTAATTTACAACAGCGCAAACTAGATTTGCTGTAATTCTCAGGCACAACATACAAAAAAAAAAAAAAAAAAAAGTGCTAGCCACCACCAAGCTCAGCCAATGCAATTTAGGTCCAATAATTGTGTGATGGTGTGATAAAAATGAAAATCATCACAATCTGGACAGCTTAAACTGCGACTGTCCTATACTTGGGTGAGTAGAGCTGTAAACTGGTCAATAGAAAATGGCTTAAAAGTTTTCTTTGCAAGAACTTCAAAAGACAATATTATTTCTGACAGCTCCTTTCACGCCTCCGAGAAGGCAATAATTGTGTGTAGCGAGTGCGATGAGGGAATTTCAGCCACAGAAGACAGGTACATGTGTCACACAGATAGAGGCTGCTAAACGCTTGGATACTTTTTCTGGTTTACTCTCCCACTATTTTATTTGACTTGTGTTTGTGCACACAATTATTTATCTTTTGTTGTTGTTGTTTGGTGTGTGTCAAAAATAATTGAATTTGTTTCCAACAATATATATCTGCCAAGAAAAAAAAAAAAAAAAAAGTCCCTTTAAATAACCAGTGACGAGCGCGAGAAATTGTGTTACCTCGCTAATTGCAAGGGAGGTCAGGGTGGCAGCCTCGTGCTTGGCATTGCTGCTTTACACTGCCACACGTGTTTGTCACTCACCCCAGTGATACACAATCACCATCCCTGCGCACACCAACACTCACAATAGGGATGCACCGATACCACTTTTTTCCAGACTGAGTACGAGTACTTACATTTGAGTACTTGCCAATACCGAGTACTGATACGAGTACTTAATAATCCCATTCCAGTTCTTAGTTCCTTTTGTAAATGTGCTTTATTGTCGTTGTCATTAGTCTGACTGGAACAAAGTGCTGCTACTGACATTTAATGTGTTGGAATGAGCGTTTGTCAATTAATCCACCAGGGGGCGCCGCTCTTAATTAACCATACTGGATAAATACCACGAAGAAGAGTAGAGTTTTTTGAGAGGAAGAAGAAGAAGAAAGTCAGTAATAACAAACATGGAGATGACAGAGGCAACACTACTATGATACTAATATTGCAGCATTTTCACTGGTAAGGTTTAAAAGCTTAACTTCAGCAGGTAGAGGAAAGAGAAATGAGCGATAAGTTTCGTTTCCGCTTCCGTTGGCGGCGGTCTGCATCGCTCTGTACTCCCACTGGTATTCTCCATCTGGGTACTCATCCACCAGCACCTGGAAAACGGATGGAATGTACGCAGAGGACGGACAGAATGTTGCGTCTGTATCTGTCTGTGTCTGTAACGTTACTGTCAGTCAGCGCTACTTTTATCACCGTCATTTATTTTGAAAAATCTCCACACACTTTACACACATTATTCCACCACTGCGTACCTGCTGCACTGAACTGTGAACGTCACATGGCCGTAAGTGGTATCGGTGCATTTGTATCAGATTACTTTTACGAGTACACACACTGAGTATCGGAGCCGATGCCCGATACTCATATCAGTATCGGTGCATCCCTAACTCACAACATGTTTGTTTCCTCATTATTCGAATGATTTAGTATGTAACATACACTGTAAAAAATGACTGTGGAATTAACACAAAGTTAAAAAGTTGTAAAATTGCAACATAAAAAAACTGTAAGTGACAATACGATGCAAACTTGTTTATTTGAAAAGATTCTTGTGTTAATGATTAAATCAAATATAGCTGTAGTTTTTACTGGAAGAGTATGTGAACAAAACCAGATTTGTATGTAGAAATGATGTATTTCTATTGTTTTTAGAAAATAAAACTGTAAATTGAAAAACAATGTGGTGCTGTTTAAATTGCAAGACCATAATGTGGAAATAACGGCATATTTGCTTTTTTTTTTTTTTTTTTTTTAATAAAAAAGTTATAAAATAGTAAACATTTAACAATTTAACATTTTAAACTTGTAAATTAATGGGTTGGTAGAGTTGGTAGAGCGGCTCGTCCAATAACCAAAGGGTTGGTGGTTCGAATCCTGGCTCTGACTGTCCATATGTTAAAGTGTCCATGGAAGACACTGAATCCTAAATTGTTCCCAGTTGGACCTGGTGGTTTTGGAAAGTGCTTTGGACGCCATGAAGGTGGAGAAAATGTGCTAAATAAGTGCAGTCCATCTACCGTTTAAATCCAACGTTAAAGACAGTTGTCCCTCACTATAACGCGGTTAACCTTTTGCTGTTTCGCTGATTTTAAGTAGTGCAATTTTGCATGTTTTTTTACAGCGTATGAACACGCACTGCATTCTGCATCCTGATTGGCTAAAGGACTGTAGACCATTGTCAATCACCTCCGTGCCATGTCTCCTGTACAGTACAGAATGCGTTCTTCTTGCCAAATTTACAGAAATGTTCCATCGCTGGCAGTGTGACTCTAAAGTACTGTATGTTTGCAAGTTTTCCCCCCGACAAAACCCACAATGTCGACGAAACGTTCTGCACCGACAAAGGCACCTGCGGTCGCACCCGAAAGACAGAGGAAGATGCTAACCGTCGCGCAAAAAGTTGGACTTCTGGACATGCTGAAGGAAGGCAGAAGTTACGCGGCTGTATTCTATATATACTGTACTTATTTTTTAAAATCTACGAAGGTTTGAACTTTGAGAGTGTTTAAACAAGAGAGAAATGTGAGAAAATGTTAATGCTTGTCTGAGAAAAGTGTATAAAGTGTGTGGTGAGGGGTTTTACAGCCTTAGTCGTCGGTCCCACATCACACCAGTACTCGCATCCTTACATTGGCTACCAATAAAATTCCGCATCCACTTCAAAATACTCCTACAGTCTACTCTCGTTAAACCGCCCGCCGTTATACCGCCATTTTCGCTCACCGCCGACCAAAACCATTGCACAAAAATCCCCAATGCATTATTCCATTAGCTACCACCATTTCCGCCTATCGCCATCCGCCAGCCCAGTTCCATGCACAAACAACACTTATACCATTGATTTCCCGACCGTTATACCGCCAGCGTGATTGCCATCGAGTACACATAAATTTTAACAATGCACTGAAACAAACGCGCCAGACGCTGATCGCGACAAGCTACGAGTAGGTCTACGGAACGGCCACCGTTCATTTATCGCAGAACACTCAGTAGGTCAGGATGTCGGGAAGAGGACGTGGGATTAAGCCAAAGCCTCAAGATGATGGGGTGTCATTTCCCGACACGGTATAATAATGCTTAAAATGTTTCCCCACTTTAAATGATCCCTTACAACATAACAGAATCAAGATTTATTTAGAAACGCAGTTAGAACGGGTTAACGGAGGCAGCGTAGACATCATATAGTAAAGACATGCACATTATGGACGCCACCCGTTGTAACGCCATTTTCGCTATACCGCCAATTTGGCCGTGAACGGAAGTTGGCGGTATAACGAGAGTAGACTGTAATTACTTTTAAAGCCCTGCACAACCTCATCCCCAGTTACATTTCTGACCTCCTAGTTTCCTACTCGTGACTCGGGGCGACACGGTGATGCAGTGGTTAGCACTCGTGCCTCACAGCAAGAAGGTCCTGGGTTCGATTCCAACACCAGTCGACGGGGGGTGGGACCTTTCTGTGTGGAGTTAGCATGTTCTCCCCGTGTCTGCGTACTCCGGCTTCCTCCCACCATCCAAAGACATGCACTGATAGGTTAATTGGTTAATCTAAATTGCCCATAGGTGTGAATGTGAGAGTGATTGTTTGTCTCTATATGTTCAGCCCTGCGATGAACTGGCGAAATGTCCAGGGTGTACCCCGCCTTCGCCCCTATGTAGCTGGGATAGGCTCCAAGCGACCCCCGTGACCCTAGTGAGGATAAAGCGGGTTCAGAAAATGAATGAATGAATAGTTTCCTACTCACCGCCACGACCGCTCCGTTCATCAAACATTAACCTCCTATCCATCCCCCGCTCCAACTTCTCAACAAAAGGCGACTGTGCTTTTGCAATTCTGGCCCCAACCCTCTGAAATAGTCTTCCCCATCACATCAGATCATCAGATTCTATAGACACCTTCAAACGACTCTTAAAAACTCACTTTTATAAACAAACATTTCACTAAATCTCTTCTGTTTACGCCCCAGTAAATTCATGTTCCTGACTTGACTTCTTCGCTGGAATCTCTGTGCTTTATCACCTCACAGGTCTTCCCAGGATCATCACAGGTTTTCCTAAGATCATCTCTAGACCTGCTGCTGTGGTCCTGCCTCTCTCCACCTTTATCGTCATCACTCACTTATCCATATAGTTACGATAGTGTTTATTATACTGTTCTATACATGTTCTAGTTCAGTTATCTGTGCATGTGTCTCCACCTACCTCCCCCCTCTCCCCCAGTCTCTCTCTATCTCTATCGCTCTCTCTTTTCTCCTCCTTTACTTTCTCGCTCTAACCCCAACTGGCCAAGGAAGATGTCCATCCTTCAGGAGTCTGGGTCTGCTCAAGGTTTCCGCTGTTAAAGGGAAGTTTTTCCTCGCCACTGTCACCAGTCATAAGTGTTTGCTCCTGGAGGATTCTGTTGGGTTTCTGTAAATTGGCTTAAAATTTGATTTGATTTGATTTATCTCCCCTTTATGTGAAGCACTTTGTAACATGTTGTTTTAAAAAAGTGCTATATATATAAAGCTTTACTTACTTACTTAAAACATATATAATAATTGTAAAAAATAAAGCTGACTACTTCGCGGATTTCGCCTATTGCGGGTTATTTTTAGAATGTAATGAGGGACCACTGTATGCATGTTTAAAACGTTAAATCTACATGTTTAAAATATTAAATCTACATGTTACTCCGTAAATATGTTTAGAGTTGGATGTGTTTTTTACAGTATTGTTCTGGTAACCGCAGCTGCCAGTTTTTTTTTTTTTTTCCCTAAAAACAAGAGGATTTTTTTTTTACAGTGCACAAGACAACACTACAATGGAACATTAGGGAACGTCTCCAATATTTCTATGCTATTGCGTAGTAGCACCAACCAATTACACACTTATTAATTTGGTTTTATTTGCAATTTTGCGATATGCACAATTGGGTACACATACATATATTTTTATTGCATTTACTTATCGTCTGTTTTTGCTGGATGACTATATTCAGTGTAGAGGCATATTTACTGTAAATCTTATGCTACAGTAAGTGTGATTGTTTAATCACAAGCCAGTAGGGGTTGGAAGGATGGGTGCTGAGGAGGCACAGTAGTAAAGGCATAAAGCTAAATGATGGAAATCCCTGCTGTCACCCAGGGTCCCTGCAGCATGTTCATTCAGGATGCTCATCTGTCTCAGCTTCCCACTTTAGCAAAGCAGTCTAAATAAGGAACACGAGAGGCATCCTTGGCAAAACCCTGAACCTATAACACAAGGTCAGCTATCCCACCAGGGCCCTGGGTTACCATCACGGGGGACTGGAGTAATCAGGTGTGAACATCTGTACTATAGGAGATTCCATGTTTGCAAAGCGTCAGCGCCAGGGGCAGTGAGCGCTGAACAGTGACTGGGAAAGTAATAGTTTTAGACAAGGTCTGGATGAAGGAACTGATATATTAACAAAGATTTTAAAATGCATTGTATGACTTTAACCTTCACTGTGAAAAGAACCACAGACATCATTTCAAAGAGAAAAATCCAACAATAGAAATGATTAAAATAGTTCAGGCAGCAAAGTTACAAAATACAGGTTTTATATGGAAATGAAAACCTGCGTTAAAGCCCACAATTCATCAGTAATGAACATTGATGTATTGCTGCTCCATCCATAGAAAATAAACTCTGTTCATAAATACCATCTATTTTTTTTTTTTTTTTTTTTTTACTAACTGGCATGGCATTCAATAACTTTGGGGTATTGACATTTTCAAACAATTAATATCTTAAACTGAAAATGTTTCGTGTAAGTTTGGTCATTATTGACCTTTAAATCTCATAGAAATGGAAGCAATCCTCACATAACACAATACACATAAAAACGCACTGTTTAACTTATTAAATTTACAACCACTGTAAATTGAATTGGTGGCTGTGCATACATGGTCTCAGTTTAGCCCCTGTTATACACTGTAAAAAAAAAAAAAATCTGTAATTTAACAGAATTGTCACTGTTTATTTTGCAGATTTTTCCTGTATCTTTAAGATACAGGAAAATATCAATGAAATGACAAAAATAGACTGTGATTTTACACGTCAAATGTAAAATAACATGAAAAAACTGTAACTGTGAATAACCATAAAATTTCCATTTTTAAAAAGATTTTTTTTCTTTTTCCACAGGAAAATACAGTTAAAATACATTTGCAAATGTATTGTAATTTAACAAATATTTATTTTATATTTATGAGATTAAACTGTTAATTCAAAGTTTAATACTGTAAAAAAAAATATTCAAACCAGATAAAATTACAGACAATTAACCGTAAAAGAAGTATTTGTTCTGTAAGTTTAACAAGACTTGTTTGTTAATTGACAAATATCTTGTGTAATTACAGGAGGTTTCACAACAGAAATGTTGAATAAATGTACTTTCGTGAATGTATAACATATATAAGCACTGATAAACTGTCCAAATACAGTTTATATCAGTGGATTGTACAACTGAGTCTCATTGAAAATTATTTATATATGTATTTATAGGTAATTTGATTGTTTTAATACATGTAAATGTTCTTTATTAAACATTAAAAAGTTAAAAAAAAAAAAAAAAAAGCAAAATCTCAGGTAAAGTTAGGGCAAAAAAACTGTATTTTAATTATGGAAATTACTATGTTTTTATGAGATTTTCTGTTATTTAACAGTATTTTTTGGCACCCCAGCCGCCGGAATATTACAGTTCTTTTTGCAGGGATTTTTTTTTTTTTTTTTTTTACAGTGTAGTTCTGGTTGAATACATATGGTAAAAAATATAGTGATTCCCTGTAAGAACTGTTCCTCTGTATGAGCTTGGTTATGGTTGCTGGAGTGCTTGGGGGAGAAAAGAATTGAGGCTGTCAAACGGCGCACTTCTTTTCAATCAGTTTCTTTCCCAAATTGTTAGACTTGTCTGCAAAGTCACAGTTCACATGCAGCCATCTGAATAAAGAAAAACAGTGTCAGACTGTCAAGTCTCCAGCCATTTCACTTATTCATTAGATCCCCCCCCCCCCTCCCCTATAATTATTATTTAATTACGGCCCCACTCTCCCAGTGACAGGTGATATCCCTTGTCCTAAATATCAATTTTAATGTTGTTCACCAGCTACAAACACACATCACAGTGACTCGTGGGTTTTAATACATTATTTTGTGAGCTGTCAAGTCCAGGGTCTGTAATAATGTGACAACGGCTCATTGACTTTTAATAGGATGCAATTTGAGCCCAAATTCAGTGTTTAGAGCAGGAAAGTGGAAGTAGACAGCAGAGTAATGCCCCCGATTCCCTTAACTTCTGATGTTTCCTTGGGTTTAAATGTGGCGGTATAAAAGAGGAGAAAGGGGACCAGTCAATGGAGCTGTAAATCTGCAGAAGACACAGAGGGAGCCAACAGAAAGAGAACAAATCCTGACTCGGTAATGCAGGAGAGAGGCATCAAAGTCGTTCAATGACAAGAAGACAGATGCAATAAATATTAGGTTTGAATGGCATGTGATGTTGGATGGTGACACGGAGCTGTCCGATATGGCTGTCGCTCAATCGCAGATTGAGTTTGTAAATGCCGTACATGGACGCGTGACCTACGGTTGAACTGGGGACTTTTTTTCAGCTTGGATGAAGAAGAAAATGACAAAGGGATTGTTGGTGTCGGATGAAGGGTGGAGGAAAAGCCGGAGAGGGGCGGTAAAGAAAACAGGAGCATTTTGACATTGCCTTTTCTGACATTCATAATGCTTAAAGGACACAGTGAGCATCCAGCATCCTCCTCCCCTGTCGTTTTTATGACAAGCTCAAACACTCCACAATCTGGTGGCGCCCAGGTACCATCACTCCAGTCATTATCTCGCAAAACCCATTCCATTTGACCTCTGCAGTTGATGTGCATTATTCACGATAGGAAGAGCTCGAACATGCACCTCGGCTCTGGTGAAGGAGACGCGGGAGTGAAAAGAGTGAGTGAGTGAGCGAGAGAGTGAATGAATGACAGGAAGAAAGAAGGAGGGTGACAGAAAAAAGAGCGTGAAGCCAAGAGACAGAGACAAGGAGACAATAACTTTAAAGAGACAAAGCGATGAAGAGTTTAACAACTCAGGGGAGACAGATCACATGTGGTGAGTGCTGCACCTCCATTAAACGTGGTCACCTTCAAACAAAAATAAAATGACCGCTGAGTGTCTCCACCCCATGGCCAACACCCCTCCTGCTTCCTCGTTAGAGCGTAAGTATAGCTCTAATGAGCAGGAAAAAGCCTCTGTGTTGTGGGTAAGATGAATGGATGCAAAGAGGCGTCTTCACAGCCCTTCTATTGCCTGGTGCCGGGGTGGTGTCTCTATCTATGCGCTTCGAGGGAGGGAGCCTTCTGTTGAGTCCTTCAGGACCAAAAGGGCCCTAAGAGGCCCTAATTACATCATTCAGTTAATTATCCACAAAGCTGTTGTCACGGGTTGCTGTTTAGTATGGGTGAATGTCTCAGTGGAGAGGCCAGGCATCCTCAGGGAAAGGTATTCGATCGGAAAAACAAAAGCATTTGGAATATTTTTGCAAATATAACCCAAATGTCCAGCTCACCTAGGGCGCAAGTGTTAAACATGCGGCCCAGGGGCCAAATCCGGCCCGTCAAAGGGTCCAATCCGGTCCACAGGATGAATTTGTGAAATGCAAAAATTACACTGAAGCAGTGGCGGCTGCTCGTCTTTCAGACAGGGGAAGCTCAATGTCGGCTTACATCAAAAAACATTTCAAGTTATTTAAACATAAATTTGGCCCTCCGTTCATTATGATTTGTATATTTGTGTATTTACAGTGCAAGAAATGAACAAGTAATTTCATAGTGGTTTCTCTCTCCATTTCACAGCAGAATGTGTGACAGTATTAAACTGAACATGTGTCAGTGAAGGAGGAGATCTGAAAACAGCTGTCAATCAAACAGGATTCAGCCTTTTGACTGATCCTCCAATCAGCACGTGGAAGCTTGGCGTCCAGCCCAGCCAAGCTCCGCCCACAGCTCCATTCACCCCCAGAGATGCCAAGCATCCGGGGGCAGGACAACATCGTGGCATTTATCCAATTACCGTCCAGTTTTGAGGCAATGAAAAAAACTGTTCCACTCAGTCCCATTGAAGTGCATGGACGCTGAGCGTCTGCGGACAAATGCACTGAGCAGAGATGGAGGAGAAAACAGAGACACGGGAATGGAGGAGAAGTGAACAACATCGAATCTGTTGATTTGTGATAATGCTGATTCTGAATGAACTCGTCTGTGAGATGAACGTGTTCTAACACATTTGTAGTCAATAAAATGTCAACACAACCGAACATATTTAACCATTTAATTTTGGTAATTTTAGGGGAAGCCGAGCTTCCCTTGCAGTCTGTGAGAAATCACCTCTGCACTGAAGATATTAACGATCACTGGTGCCGAAATCATTTTAACTCATGTTCTACATACAGACATACAGTCCAATTAGATTTCATGTGGCTCAGACCAGTAAAATATTATCATAATAACCTATAAATAATGACAACCCCAAATTCTCTCGTTGTGTTTTTTGGTGTAAAAAAGTAAAATTACATGAAAATGTTTACATTACCAAACTATACTTTTACAAAAACCTGAACAAATATGAACAAACAAAAATGTCTAAAGAAAAGTAAATGCAATTTTACCAATATTCTGCCTGTTACTAAATGTTTTGTGCGATTGTAACGCACATGTGTAAATGATAAACTGATAAACCAAGGAAGAATATTGTTAAAATTGCACTTGTTTTTCTTAAGACAGTTCAAGTTGTTCATGTTATTCAGATTTTTAAGGAAACTTGAAGGAAGGAAACTTTAAGGAAATTTTTAAGGAAACCTGATCATAATATAATTTTACTTTTTCACTGTTATTATTTTACTGGTCCGACCCACTGGAGATCAAATTGGGCTGAATGTGGCCCCTGAAAATGAGTGTGACAGCCCTGGTCTAGGGGATGAAACAGTGATCTTGTGACTCATTTTTAAAGATATTTTTGTGATATTTTGTGCAATGCAGTGAGCAACGGCCTTCAAACATCTCACCTGCTGAGTGGCATATCATATTTAGAGGTCTAAAAGACCCCTGGCAGCTTGTGATATTTAGACCTGTCACTCGGCGGTACCATACCTTATATCTGAAAGACATTTTTCTGTGGAGGCAGCATAATATAAGGGTTTGTAGTTTTAACAGGAGGCATATTACCAGTTTTAAATAATTCAGAATTTTTCATCTGGTATGGTACTGCTGTCTTTTGATATCCATACATCCTCCATCTGTTCTGTAAAACACTTATTCTGTGGAGGGTTAAGGCAGCAGGGAGGCCCAGTTTTCCAGGCACTGAACAAAAGACAGGCGGTTCACCAGTGTATTGCACAGACAGGCAAACACATTTATAGCTATGGGGGATGCAGAGGTTGTAATGAATAACTGTGAAACAGTTCTCTCTCTCCAAAAGAACAGTTCAAATCTCCATTTTTGAGCTACGGTTCGGTGCAGAGTTCTTTGTTTTTTGGTTGGTTTTTATGTTTGCTTTTTTGTGAGTGAAGGGAAAGGAGGTGAAAAGGGGAGAATCTTTTTTTTTTTTTTTTTTTCTTGCATCATCTACAGCAGGGGTGTCAAACTCATTTTAGTTCAGGGGCCACATCCTCCCAATATGATCTGAAGTGGGCCGAACCAGTGAATTAATAACATAATAATATATAAATAATGCCAACTCCAAACATTTCAATGTGTTTTATAGCGAAAAAGTAAAATTACATTATGGAAACGTTTACATCTATAAACTGTCCTTTTAAAAAGGTGAATAACATGAACAACCATGAAAAAACTGACATTTATGAAGAAAAATCAGTGCAATTTTAACTATATTTTGCCTCTGCTTATCATTTGTAAATGTGCATTACAACTTACAGATCACAATGGATCTGCAAATACACGAAATATTTTAGTAACTGGCAGAATACCAGTAAAATTGCACTTACTTCTCTTTGGACACTTCTAGTTTTTCATATTTTTGTGATAGGCTAGTTTGTAAATGTACACATTTTCATGTAATTTCACCTTTTTTTTACACTAAAACAGAGGAAAAATTTGGAATTGTCATTATTTGAAGGTTTTTATGGTAGTATTTTACTGATCTGACCCACTTGAGACTAACGTAGGGCTTTTTATGGCCCCTAAAATAAAACCATTGACTGTTAATATCTTGAGTGTAATTTTTGCATTTCATAAATTGATCCTGTGGGCCAGATTGGACCCTTTGGCCCCCGGGTCGCATGTTTGACACCTGTCATCTACAGCCTCAAATAAGAAATAACTGGGATGGTATGAAAGCGGCAAATGTAAAAAAAAAAAAAAAAAAAGAGGAGGAAGAAAACAGTGATATTAACCCTATAACGCGGTGTTTTTCAACCTGGAATTCTGTTGGAATTCAAATGGGGTCGCCTGAAATTTCTAGTAATTGATAAAAAAATAGACAAAAAAAAAAAAAAAAAAACTTGCTAAAGTGGCAAGGTTTCACTGTAAAAGCATCGACGTTATTCCAATGCAAACTTTGGTGCCGCTGGTGGATCTACACCCCAGGTGAGCCTCTAAATAAGACCCTCTTTCCTCCTCATTTGAGTTTAACCCCTTGAACACTGGTTTCAGATGTTTGTGGTGCAAGATTTCATCAGTTTGAGAAAGAACACACTGTACCACACAACTGAAAAAGGGGATTGGGAGCAGTTAATGCAGTGTTTTTTAACCTTAGGGCTGGGACCCCACGTGGGGTCACCTGGAATTCAAATGGGATCGCTTCAAATTTCTAGTAATTGACAAAAGTTTTTTAAAAAATTAAAACTTACTAATAAAAATTTACATTATATAACCTAAATGTCATGTAAAATTAACGTTTATTTGCAACATATTATAGCAAACTATGACATGATCAAAAACAAATTAATTTTAGCAAAAAAAAAAAAAAAAAAGTCTCCGTTTTGAATATCTGGGGTCACCTGAAATTTGTGATGTTAAAATGGGGTCACAAGACAAAAAAAAGGTTGGGAACCACTGCTATAACGCCAAACATGTCATATTTGATACATGAGTTTTGAAACCCTCTAGACGATCAGTGTGATATTTTTTGTCTTGAAAAACCTAATGTATACAATTAGATACATGCAATACACAGATAATCCACCAGGGGGAGGAATTCATTCACCAGAGGCCTTTCCAGTGGCACTACAAGACTGTCATTAATGAGGAAAGAGGAAGAACTTTGCCAGTTTCGAAAAGGAATTACCAATTTGTTAGACATGTTTGTGTTATATTATGGTTTTGTTTGTTCAAAAATAACAGTATTTGAGCATTGAGACCCAATGTATCTAATATGATACAAAATTGAAACTCACATATGAAAGCTTATGTTTGAAAATATATATATATATATATATATATATATTTTTTTTTTTTTTTTTTTTTTTTTTTTTTGAGTTGTTCAGAAGGACCAATAAAGGCTCCAGTTTCAGAGAACTGGAATTTTCTTTACAGGGTTAAAACTTACTTAGGTTTCATGTTTGGTCCAGTCAGCTTCATTTAACCTCCTAAGACCCAGGACATGTCAGCAAAGTACAAGCTTTTTAGTTTTTTATGAAATAAGTGCCTATATTGGAAACATCATGATGCAACAGTTTTTTTCAGATGCAGTTTTTAAAATTTTTTATGGAATGTCCTTTGTGGTAGACAGTTTTCTTTTCTTTCTTTTTTTTTTTTTTTGTATAAAGTTGTGAAACTCTTGTCGACACTCGTGGACAGTGGGTCTTAGGAGGTTCATATGCAAATATCAAAACATTACTGACATTCAGGCTGGAACACATTCATTAAAACAGAACTATTTAGGACTAGTCATGAATATGAACATGAAAACATTTACTTTTTTTATTTGCTTTTTCCACTTTCCAAATATTTTCTACTTTGGGGAGTAAATTGGAATATCAATAAATACTGACGCACACTGTGATGGTAGATTAACATTTTAAGTCACATAAATTAACTAAGTAAGAATAAATGAATAATTAACCAAGTAAACACAGACAAATACAAGAATAAATAAAGATTTCTCCAGTCTACATACATTAAGTTAATTAATTATATATATACACATCATTAGATCGTTTGCATGTCTGACAGAATCAAAAGTAGTCCCATGACAAATGTAAATGAAATACAAACAAGTGTGTCTTATTTACAAGATCGACACAAGGACTAACTTTAAACTCATTACATGTAGTAGCGTTAACTGTGAAATAAAATAAACGAGTATTGCTGAATGTAATAAGAGCTCAACAGACTGAACATTCATGGAGTTCATGGACGTGCATTTTTCAGTATAAATCACGTATTTTCCTGTATTTAATTTACTGATCATGAAGATGTTCGTAAAAGCTCAGATTAAAGCCGAGGTTTATCATATCGAAAACAGAGAAAACTGAAGAAAAAGTGACTGTTTTCAGTAAAATCTATCATTACTTGAACATAAACCAAGCATTTCCATCCACTGTCATTGATCAACGTTCATAGGTTTTACTGGTGAATCAATGTTGTAGAACAGGGCTGTCAAACTTATTTTAGTTCAGTTCTACATTCAGCCCAATATGATCTCAAATGGAGTGGACCAGTAAAATAATAACAGTGAAAAATGTACAATTTCATTATGAAAATGTTTACATCTACAAAGTTTCCTGAACAACAGAAACATCCTGAAATGTCTTGAGTGCAATTTTTAACAGTGTCATGCCTTAGTTTATCATTTACACATGTGCATTGCGACTTAAATTACAATTACAAATACACAAAACCTGTAGTAACCGGCAGAATATTGGCAAAATTACACTCACTTTTCTTGAGACATTTCAGTTTGTTCATATTTGTTCAGGTGATTCACATTTTTTGTAAAAGCATAGTTTGTAAATGGGAATATTTTCATGTAATTTTACTTTTTTATACACAAAAATAAAGAAAAAAATGTGCAGTTTTCATTATTTCTAGAATATTATGATAGTACAGTGATCCCTTATTTTTCGCGGTTAATGGGGACCGGCGCCCCCCGCGAAAATCGAAAATCCGCGAACTGGAGCCGGAGCCCCCCGAGCCTATCCTAGACCTAGGTACATGTATGTATGTATCTATAAATAGTATATAAGTACTGCAAATGTAATAATTATGAAATAAATGAGACATATATATAAAAGAAAACAATGATTAGTACATGTATACATGCATATATATAGGTCGGATACATGTACATGTACGTAGTGTAAAACATCTGAAAGAAAAGAATGTAGAAAGTAAACAAAACACACACACGTGCGTACGTACTAACAGCTGATACGTACTCTCTCCTCTCTTCATTCGTGACGCTTATCCATCGTATACGTACACACGAACACACGCACATCTACTCCCAGCTCTCTTTTCCTCTCATACGCACAAGAAACGAATCAGTTCTCTCTCTCTCTCTCTCTCTCTCTTTGGTCTCGAGCATCAACACACACAAACACACGTACATGCATGAACTGACATTTCTACATTCTCTCTCTCTCTCTCTCTCTCTCTCTCTCTCTCTCTCTCTGGAAGCTGTGGCCTCTCGTCTGCTGTGGGGTGGATTTTCGCAGAATTTCCGTGATTTTTTCTTGATTTTTTATTTTTTGATGAATATTTCTGAAAAATCCGCGAATAACTAAAACCGCGGAACTTAAAGCGCGAATTGGCAAGGGATCACTGTATTTTACTGGTCTGACCCACTTTTAGATCATATTGTTCTGAATGTGGAATCTGAACTACAACAATTAACATCTTCAATGTAATTTTGTTTGCATTTCATAAATTCATCCCGTGGGCTGGATTGGACCCTTTGGCGGGCCGGATTTAGCCCCCGGGCCGCATGTTTCACACCTGTGTTGTAGAAGATGATGGTGATGATGGTGATGACGGCATGGACTGCATTGACAATGCCCATTTTACTGTCTGGAGGTGACAAATCTGAAGTAAGTGCTGTGCCCCCCCCCCCCCCCCCCCCCCATTAACATCTACACTAGCAGACTCCAGTAGAAAGCCTGTAAAATAATCCCACCCCTCACACCTCCTCTTTCCCCCCTCCCCTCCACAAAGAGATTAAGGACACTCAAAACAAAAACAGACTCGAGTGATTCTCATGTTTTCATGTTCATCAGATATGACCCATATGGACGTTCAGAGGCTCCGTAGTTACCATGGAAACACTGTCATCTTCTACAACACAGGTGTTAAACATGCGGCCCGGGGGCCAAATCCGGCCCGCCAAAGGGTCCAGTCCGGCCCTTGGGATGAATTTGTGAAATGCAAAAATTACACCAAGATATTAACAGTCCTTTTAGTTCAGGTTCCACATTCAGACCAATTCAATCTCAAGTGGGTCAGACCAGTAAAATACTATCATAGTAACATATAAAGAATGACAACTCCAAATGTTTCTCTTTGTAAATGTAAATATTTTCATGTATTTACACTAAAACAAAGTATAATTTTGCTAAAAATGTGAATAACCTGAAATGTCTTAAGAGAATTAAGTACAATTTTAACAATATTTGGCCTGTTACTAAATGTTTTGTGTGTTTGTAGATCCATTGTGATCTGTAAGTTATAATGTACATGTGTAAATGATAAACTGAGGCAGAATATTGTTAAAATTACACTTATTCTTTTAGTTTGTTCGATTAATTCACATTGTTTGAAAGGACAGTTTGAAGATGTAAACATTTTCATTGTTTAATTTAAATTTTTTCACTGTAAAATATAGAGAAAAGTTTGGAGTTGACATTATTTATATATTATTATGTTATTATTTTACTTGCTCGGCCCACTGCAGATCAAATTTAGCTGAATGTGGCCTCTGAACTAAAATGAGTTTGACACCCCTGATATAGAGTTTTAGAATCACATCTTAGATCCTTTTCCTTACAGACCAATTGTAGTGGTCAGGGAAGCCTTCGCGAGTCAGAAGAGTTGAAAATATTGACTCGAAACAACTCTTTACCATCACATTGCACGTTTAATGTTTGCAGGACAGCACAGGCATTCTTCACATGTAAATGTAAATATTTTCATGTATTTACACTAAAACAAAGTATAATTTTGACCAATTCAATCTCAAGTGGGTCAAACCAGTAAAATACTATCATAATAACAGAAAAATAATGACAACCCCAAATGTTTTTCTTTATAAATGTAAATATTTTCATGTATTTACACTAAAACAAAGTATAATTTTGCTAAAAATGCAAATAACCTGAAATGTCTTAAGAGAAGTAAGTACAATTTTAATAATATTCTGCCTGTTACTAAATGTTTTGTGTATTTGTAGATCCACTGTGATCTGTAAGTTATAATGTACATGTGTAAATGATAAACTGAAGCAGAATATTGTTAAAATTACACTTATTTTTTCAGTTTGTTCATGTTATTCACATAGTTTGAAAGGATAGTTTATAGATGTAAACCTTTTTGGAATGTAAATTTACTTTTTTTGCTCTTAAACATAGAGAACAGTTTGGTGTTGACATTATTTATATATTATTATTTCACTGGTTCGGCCCACTTCAGATCAAATTTAGCTGAATGTGGCCCCTGAACTAAAATGAGTTTGACACCCCTATTCTACAACATTGATTCACCAGTAAAACCCATGGAGCTGAATATGCAAAAAAAGAAAAAAAAAAACATTTTTGTTAAAAAAAAAAAAAAAATCTCTGTTAATTACAGTCTAATAACAATTAACAATTGATTTCAATAAAAGAACAGCAAAGTTACAGTAATAGTATGAATGTCAGTGTATGGGATGATGCATAAGCGTCCACTGTGTTGGTTGATTTGAAACTAAAACAACAAAATCCATGAATATACAAGAGAACAAATGGAGAATAACTGTCCACTGGAGTGACCACTATGCATGAAAGGGTTAATTACAAGAAGTTTTAAAATTATTTTATTTCAAGAGGAGGAGAAGTGGAGCTTCCTGTGGAGCTCCACTATCATTATAAATAAATCACAGTCTCCTTTTTTTTTTTTTTATCTTACAGTGGATCATTTTTGGGCTATTGCTGCTCTGGGCCGCCGTAATTCAGATTATAGGAGGACAATGACGAGCACATGCATCCGCTGCAGTACTTATAGTGTAAAGTCTATCTGTAATCTGTGAACATGAGTATACAACAGCAGCAGCGTGTGACAGTGATTATACAACAAGATTATTATACAAGTTTACAGATTGTATAACAGTTGGACAGGATTGGATGCTGGCATGAAAAGTTAATCATTGTTCTGGATGAGCTGTGAAAAAGTGTTTTCATTCAGTTTCACCAAATATCTAAAGACGTGACTTATCGTTGTTGAATGTTCTGTACTTAAGGGAACATTCGTAACACCACAGGTTTATATATGAAACTATATATATATAAAACAGAAACTGAGCTTGTAAGCTGAGAACTGAACAATAAACCCAGTAAGTTATGAAGCTCCTGGAAAAGGTGGTATAGATTCATCAACTAGAGGAAAGAGAGTTGTTGCTTGAACTCTATGATAGATTAAGCTGTCCGATGCTGCTCATAACTCATATAGAATAATCACTGTTGAAAGCGAGAGTCTGTAACGTATAATAATCGCACGCTGAGAAAGTATAAACACAGAAAGCTCCTTCGGAAGACCATTACGGAATTTATCTATAGCACCCTAAGTCGCATTTATGTGGGCAAATATTTTTAGACAGGAAAATCGGCTATAAACAGCAACAAAAATGACTCGCGTTTCATCCCGGTGTGCATGTTCGTAACCCAGAAGGTGTTATCCCTCATTCAGAATGTCAAAATGTTCTCAAATGAGTATAATTTTCAACAATTTGCTTAAACTCTGTATCCTTGCACAGGTTGAAATTGCTACCGTTTTTGCCTTTCACTACATTTAAAATAGCGTCGGGCTCATCCCCTTGTGCACAAGGTTTACATGGAAATGAACAAACTTGTGTAAGGATGGGATAACGAATCATTGAAGCTCAGCTCGCATAACAACCGCTAATCAAAATAGTATCAGCTGATCCTGTGTTTGCAGAGCACACAGTTGGAAACAATGATGTAGTTCAATGTGGGGCCACTGAGAATTCAATGAAGAACCTTTCAAATACGTATGCACTAGTCCATAATAATAATAATAATAATAATAATAATAATAATAATAATAATTAGGGATGTACAATATTGGCTTTTTTGCCAAAAACCGATATGCCGATATTGTCCTATGCTTAATTTCCGATTCCGTTATCACTGATACCACTACTGATATATGTGGGATATTAAACTAATTTTAGGTAACGTCACATATCTCCTGTCATGGAATTAACACATCATGCGTAATTTTATTGTGATGCCCCATTGGATGCATTCTCAAATGCAACAAGGCTTTCAAAATGTAAACACCGTCTGTGCAAAGAATACATACTTCAACTTAAGTTGTGGAAAAAATGCCATATTTATTTATTTTCTCTCCCTCCTTCCATGAGTCTATTACAGTGTGGTAACTCTACTGTACAATTTTGAAAACTGCACATTTCTTTCAGCTACAAACAATGCTTCATTTACGCGTCGGTAAATGCTGGCGAAATCAAGGCATTATTTTATCGGTTTTAATGATAGGCAAACAAAACGATAACGATATTCATCGATATTACATTTTTATGCCAGTATCAGGCAGATAATATCGGTGGGCCGATATTATCGGACATCCCTAATAATAATAATAATAATAATAATAATAATAATAATAATAATAATAATGATAATAGATTTTATTTGTATAGTGCTTTTCATGGAACTCAAAGACATTTTACATACAGCAAATAAAAACAGAAACCAAACACATTAAAAACAGATAAAAAGCAAGTGCAAAAGGCAGCTATCTATCTATCTATCTAGCTATCTAGCTAGCTAGCTAGATAGCTAGATAGATAGATAGATAGATAAACCTGTGCAGTTTGTAGATACTTGTTTTAATGCTTGTTAAGTTAATGATATAAATTCACTGACAAATGCCACTCATTTTTCCTCCAGTTTATTCTGTTTTCATATAATTACCTTTAACTTTACTTCAAGTTTTTATGAACATCGACTGTAAAGCTGTAAATTAAATCTAACTGACAATAGCAGATTTTCAGTGAAACATGCAAACTGCATTAAGAACTAATTATAATATATATTTTTTCCAAGGTTCTTGACATTTCAGTCCTCTACAAGACAGATTTGTTTGTTTAGTTTATTTCTAAGTAGTGGAAAAACACAAAGCAACTGGCAGTGATCTGCCTTGGTGGGGTTCTGCAGTCTCTGAGCGCTTTTCTAGTTACTTTTGTGAAAATTTTCAACATTTTTTTTATATTATTTAGAAAATCAACATCAATGAAGTTACCATAATTGGTTCCTTACCCAAAAGTGGCAAAAAAACAAAAAAACAAACCAACAAGTACATATAAAAAAATACAAGAAAAAACATATGTAAGGCAAAAGGAGCAGTATTTTGGAACAGTATTTTGCGTGTTTGTTCGTGTGTTTGCGTGTTTGTTAGTAAGATAACTCAAAAAGTTATGGATGGATTTTCAGGAAATTTTCAGGAAATGTTGATACTGGCACAAGGAAGAAATGACAAAATTTTGGTGGTGACTGGGCGTAGGTCTGCGCTCTCGGAGTGCTTTTCTTGTTTAAATTGATAACGCTGTTCTATTAAATAATTTTAATTTCAAGCATCATAAAATAACTTCTGACTGTCTGAAAGAGGCAGATGTTCGTTCCTTTGTTGGGATCGCACAAAAATAATGTAATGATGTTGGATGATTCAGGGAATGTACACTATAATGCATTCTTTTCACAACTAATCTCTCTGTAAAACATAATTGAATTATTCATTTTTCATTCATTTTCTGAACCCGCTTTATCCTCACTAGGGTCACGGGGGTCACTTGGAGCCTATCCCAGTTACACTCAAAAAAATAATTAAGCCAAAAATGTTGACTTTATGTATTTTAATTACATGTAAATTTTCCATGTAATTTTATTACATAAGTTTAATGCAAAGAGTTGCATTTAATACAATGTTTTTTCTATTATATTGAGTCAATATGAATAAATTAAATACCTTCAGTCAGATTTGCTTTAGTTAATGCAAACTTTTACATAAACTGTGTTTGACTGTGATGCTCAGCCTTTTTATGTGATCTAGTAAATAAAGTTTACTTTATTTGTTTAGATTCACTTTATACTAAGCATATTCCCATTATGTTTGACTTTTTCAGATAAATAAACTTTAAATTTCATATATTTAAGTTACATTTTACTTTAAAATATTACTTCATGTTTATTAGAGCCAAGAATCATTTTTTTGAGTGTACTTATGGGTGAAGCCGGGGTACACCCTGTATGTTCATCGCAGGGCTGAACATATAGAAACAAACAATCACTTTCACATTCACACCTATGGGCAATTTAGATTAACCAGTTAACCTATCAGTGCATGTCTTTGGATGGTGGGAGGAGCCAGAGTACCCGGAGAGAACCCATGCAGACAAGGGGGGAACATGCAAACTTCACACACAAAGGTCTGAGTGCTATCCACCGCACCATCGTGTGACCCAGATAATTAAATTAATTAATTAATTTTGTGTGTGTGTTTTTTTTTTCCTGGTAAAGCTGCATGTTTTTACCGAGGGACGTTTTTGTGATAAAGCATTACATGATGTTCTGATCAAATAAAAATGTGTTTAGTATTTGTGCTATAGTTAGATTTTTCCAGGAAATAATCATTAAAAAAAAAAAAAATCACCTTGTTAACAATTTCATGACATATTGCGATGTATAATACACAGTATGCACCCCTATTTCAGACAGCAGAATTACATGTACAGCTGATACAGATATGAGCTGCTGCTGGCGGGGACTAACGGACCATTAGTGCATGCAAAAAAAAATTACTTTGTCCTATAATTGGGATTCAAGATGCATTTCAAGGTGTGAAAGTAAATGTAATGAGAAACAGCAGGAGAGCCATGATAAAACAACATAGCCTAAATGTTGTCAATTTGGCACTGGAATTGATTAATTGAGTCATTTGACATGCCTGCTCACTTGCCAAAAACTGCTTTTTTGCCATGTCTCCGAGGAAATCACTCTTAACTAAAGCTAATAGGCTGAAACACTTTTGTGAGTTAGTAGAGTGAGACCACACATAAATATCTGCCAATCAATCAGCTCTGTGCCTTATAGACCGAGGCATAGTTTACAGCTTTAGCAGATGCCGCCGTATCTGAACGTGACAGATGAGTCGCGGCGAAGCTCCGATCGTTCCTCGGTTAAAATTTACTTAGGGGGTCAAATGAGTGGACATTTTTGTCCAAAAAAAAAAAAAAAAAGTTGTAAGAAATGCATAGAACTGTGGTGAAATAATGCTAATCCATTTGTGCACAGACTACTGATATTATTTGACAGTGGAAGCTATAGTTTCAGAAATATTGGATTTTGAATAGCACGTGTATGTGAAAACTTTTGCTGGTGGACGGACGTGACATTACCCATGATGCTCTGGTCAGTACCAGTACTTTATTAGTAATAAATTTATAGACTTACTATTGCTAATTCTCCTCTTATTCATAAATGTTAGTATTGTGGATCTAAAACAATAACAGCTGACACAAAAACACTAAATGTGTCAGTGGACGGATGTGACATGGTTGTTGTGGATCCCATCATACTGATGCTCTGCAGCCATGTCACCGTTTACACTAATGATCCCTGTGCAAAAACTAGGATCAGAATTATTTATTGTATAGTTTATCATCAGACTAAAGAGTAAATAACAATATAGAATTGTTATTTCTTTATAAAAATGCTTATTATTAGAAAACTGTTGATTTAAAAAGTGATGTGACATTTTTAATGTATGTGTTGGTGTAACATAAGCAGGATGGATCAGCACCATACTCCAGATTGAACCTGTAAAAATAAAACGTGATATGTAGGATAGAATCTGGTAAGAAAAATTGGGGAATCTAGAAGAATAGAATATTTGTTTTTCAGGTAAATGCAGTTAAAATATAACTTGGCCATTTGTGACCTGAAAATATAGCATTAATTGTGATGAAATTGGACATTTTTGAGCTGAAAACATAGTTCATATGAGCATCAACATGTTGAACAGAACTGAAATCCTGTAAATTTGCATAACTTGCATTTACCAACACAAAGTTCCTTTGGGGATTCACTCAACAATAATAATAATAATAATAATAATAATAATAATAATAATAATAATAATAATAATAATAATAATAATGATATGGAAAAACATCAAGGTGTGGGGGCGAATTGTTGGAGGTCATGTGGTTCAACTACAGCCAATCATCACCATGTATTCTGGAGCTGCCCCAAAATAATATTTTTTTGGCGAGGAATTCATAAGAGTTTAAAAACTATTTTTCACACTAATGTATCATTTGAATTTTTGACAATGTATTTGGGGGTGGGAATGAATGTTCAAACTGAAGCAGACAAATACCTAATGAGAATATTACTGGTCGGAGGGAAGAGGGCCCTGACCAGGAAATGGTTAAAACCAGATGCTCCAACATTGGATGATTGGTATAAAATTATGTATGATGTTTATTTTATGGAAAGACTAACATTCTCATTAAAAATGCAAATGGAAAAGCTTTTGAGACTGTGGGCTAAATGGATTAGATACATTAGACCCAGGAGACCAGATTTGCTATAACTTAGTGAAATTTCATGTGGATTGTATTGTGTGTGGATCTTTAAGGATGGATGAGTGGAAATGACAGCCATTGTTCAACTGTTCAGTAGTATATAAACCTGTTGAAAATATGGTGGAAAATGTAAGGGAGAGCAGGGCTTGGAAGATCATCGCTGTTGAAACATGTCTTGTGTTTTTTCTTTTTAGTGCGTATCACAGAGATCTTGTAAAATGCTGGACTATGTATGTATGACCTCCCTGATAAAAATAAAATTATAAAAAAATATAATAATAATAATAATAATAATAATACATTTTATTTATAGGCACCTTTCAGGACACTCAAGGTCACCGTGCAAAGTTGTTAAAAATAAATAAAACACAATAAATAATAATAATAATAATAATAATAATAATAATAATAATAATAATAATAATACATTTTATTTATAGGCGCATTTCAGGACACTCAAGGTCACCGTGCAAAGTTGTTAAAAATAAATAAAACACAATAATAATAATAATAATAATAATAATAATAATAATAATAATAATAATACATTTTATTTATAGGCGCATTTCAGGACACTCAAGGTCACCGTGCAAAGTTGTTAAAATAAATAAAACACAATAATAATAATAATAATAATAATAATAATAATAATACATTTTATTTATAGGCGCATTTCAGGACACTCAAGGTCACCGTGCAAAGTTGTTAAAATAAATAAAACACAATAATAATAATAATAATAATAATAATAATAATAATAATAATAATAATAATACATTTTATTTATAGGCGCCTTTCAGGACACTCAAGGTCACCGTACAAAGTTGTTAAAATAAATAAAACACAATTACAATTACACATACACATATATAAAACACATAGGTACATAAAATGGCAGTAGATAAAAGTGAAATTATGGAATTGAGTAGGCCTGTCTGAATATATTATATTGATTTCAAATTTTAGCCGTCCTAAGGGTCAGCGTGGCGCTCGTTTTGCCTTTTTTCGAGACCGCCCCACCCCATCCCACAATCCGAAAAGCGGGTGACAGTCACAGTCACAGTGACGACAGGTTGCCAACACAAGCACAAATTCTCCCCTAGTGTGCACTTCATACCTGTGTCAGCCATGACAGCCACTCCACTTATATGGACTAATGAGGGAGCTCAACGCCAGCATGTGACACATACTCGAGAAAAGAAAGTGAGTGGAGACGACAGCACAGCTCTTCTGGCATTTTTGAGAGCCTGACATTTTTTTTTTTTTTTTTTTTGTCATTGATTTTTAGAAGCTGTGTGTTAATAAATCGCAAGGATGTTTTTTGGAGTGGGTGTGCAAGAAAAATAAGTTTGTGTTCATGGATAATACTTTTTAGGTCCCGCCCATATATTTTCCAGTGACATCAATCACTTCCTGTATTACAAATGGCCGGTGTCAACCTAAATGAGGAGGAGAGACTGTTCCCTGGCAGCTTTTTTATTTATTTTTTTTCATCCATGACATATTTTGTTTCTTCTGTGTAGTGATAAAGCACGGACCATTTAATTGGCACAAAATTATCAACAATTGTAATAAGGTGGAAGAAAGAAAAAAATAATAATAATAATAATAATATGTGTTTTCAGGGCTATTGCATCTCAGGCGTATCCAATTTCCATATCTTCCTATTCATTGCCTACATGGAAAATGTATTCCTATAGGCAACAGGAAAATACTATGAATATATGAATTGCTGACATCGGGTGTATTTTCCAAGAACATGTACCTGAAGAATGAGAGCTTCAAATCTCTCCAAATACTGTAATTTTCAAGAGTGTTCCAGAAAACAGCCTTTTTTTTTTTTTGAAGACCAGACATGAGTGGCAGCAGATGAGCGCCGTATAAACACTTTGGTTTTCCATCGAACCCAGTATTTGTCACCCTGTTTTTGAACAGACGCCCCTTTTCTGCATCATGATTCTCCTGCCCCCCCCACAAAAAATATATATATATATAGTGCTCCATATGATGTATCAAGTTGTCGAGCGGGAGTAGTTGGTCTGATGGAGCTTACCTTACTGTGGAGGAGCTTGATATTGATACTTATACAGACTGTGTGCCTCTCTCAGCGCCCCCCCCTCTCAGCTTTCTCGGTCCAAACACCCCCCCACCCGCCGCCTCCCCACAGTGTCCCATACAGAGGTTGCGTTAACCGAAAATATTCCGCCATTGACAGATTTTTTTTTTTTTTTAAATGACGGAAAATTCTGAAGGCCGTCCATCATTTTGACAGATTAACCCTTTCATGCACGAAAAACAATGCAATTTAATTTTTTTTTTAACAAACCTATTTTTCATAGAGTTACAAAAATGTCCACCGTGTGTTTAATTTCTGAAGCAAAGAAACACGCGTTTAAAACACAATATCAGAAAGTGATATACTGTGTGAAAACTATGAAATAAAAATATTTTCAATGCAGCTAATCTGATGTTTTCTCTCATTTTAATCCTTAGGGGTCATACTCTAATACTACAGGGTGGGGAAGCAAAATGTACAATATTTTGAGGCAGGGTTTGGAAGACAGTGTATGACCAATTAGTTTATTGAAAGTCATGAGAATTTATTTACCACAAGAAAACTGACATAATAGAAAATGTTTTTATTCTATGTGTCCTCCTTCTTTCTCAATAACTGCCTTCACACGCTTCCTGAAACTTGCGCAAGTGTTCTTCAAATATTCGGGTGACAACTTCTCCCATTCTTCTTTAATAGTATCTTCCAGACTTTCTCCTAATAGTTTTGCTCATAGTCATTCTCTTCTTTCCATTATAAACAGTCTTTATGGACACTCCAACTATTTTTGAAATCTCCTTTGGTGTGACGAGTGCATTCAGCAAATCACACACTCTTTGACGTTTGCTTTCCCGATTACTCATATGGGCAAAAGTTTCTGAAAAGGTATGGATAATAGTGTTAGGTATGATTATGACATCAATATATGTTTGGTTTCAAAACAATTGACGTAGTGCCTGCTGAGAAAAAACAACTAAATGTTCATTGTAAATTTTGCTTCCCCACCCTGTAGCTATTACTCACTTCATGGGGATAATACAAAAAAAATCTATTAAAAAAAATACTCAAACATGTTAGTGCAGATCAGGTTTATCAAGAACAGCAAAGTTACAGTAATGGTATGAATGTCAGTGTATGAGATGACGCATAAGCATCCACTGTGTCGGCTGATATGGAACTAAAACAACAAAACCCATGAATATACAAGAGAACAGCTGGAGAAGAACTGTCCACTGGAGTGACCACTGTGCATGAAAGGGTTAAAATACTGATGGTAATCAACCAAAGAAAGTTTTCACACAACACCGTGAACAGAACCTGTTCGCAGGATCGCTGGTCTGTCTCTCTCTTAACAAGGCATCAAACATTCCGTAACAGCATCCTCCCTGTATAGAACCAACAGCACCACTGTCCACCTCTACGCTGAATACAACAGCGGTACTTCAGTCAAATGACTCATCATTAGTCCACCTGTAGTAGACCCCCTGTCCAGTTGATGCCAGTGTGCATATTAATCAGTCAGTGTCGAGTCTTACGTCGTTGTTTAGCTGACTTTAGTCAAAATTAGATGCTACTTTGCTAGCGCAAAATGTAAAGACAGCCGAGTCTCCTTAGTTACTTTAAAAAGCCCAGTCAATGTGATGGCATTGATAAACGCGGTGAAAAAAGAGGGACTGATGCAATGAAAGATGACAAACAAGCAAGGAATACGCCAGTTCTGATGGCATTTGGTGTGTTATATGTACGCATTTTCTACCTTTCATGTGTTATTTGATGGCATGTCCATTTGTGCCCAGATCTGTGGTTCACAGAACCTGAACCCTTGACACTGTGTGAACAAGCACAAGGGAAGCTTAGAATGTCTACAGATAACACACCAATTAAAAGTGGCGTATATAATTATGCAAGCAGTGATATCACGTTGGTTTATCAGCCAGCAGCAACTACAGCTGCTGCATCATTGTGAAGTTTCTGAACATTAAATACTACAGTCTACTCTCGTTATACCGCCAACTTCCGTTCACGGCCAAATTGGCGGTATAGCGAAAATGGCGTTACAACGGGTTGCGTCCATAATGTGCATGTCTTTACTATATGATGTCTATGCTGCCTCCGTTAACCCGTTCTAATTGCGTTTCTAAATAAATCTTGATTCTGTTATGTTGTAAGGCAGGGATCAGCACCCTTTAACACTCAAAGAGCCATTTCGACCCGGTTTCCACGCCGGTTTCCGCGGCGCACCTCGGAGGTGCCGCGCCGTGGCACTGGCGGTATAACGGTCGGGAAATCAATGGTATAAGTGTTGTTTGTGCATGGAACTGGGCTGGCGGATGGCGATAGGTGGAAATGGCGGTAGCTAATGGAATAATGCATTGGGGATTTTTGTGCAATGGTTTTGGTCGGCGGTGAGCGAAAATGGCGGTATAACGGCGGGCGGTTTAACGAGAGTAGACTGTACTAAATATATCTCATTATCATTAAAAAATAACAATTTGAAATGACGGATAATAATATGTTATGACTAGGGATGTAAACAATTAATCGACTAACAATTAATTGTCGATAAGAATTTGCTCGATTAAATTATTAATTGTCGGTTAATTGCCCTTTTCCTTTTCCTGTCTGACAGCTGCCGGTTTGTCTGTGCTGCAACGCCAGTCATTGAACCGGATCATGGCGTTGATGAGTTCGAATGTCTTTATGGACATGGTGGAGCCAAACTCAGACCAGCCGTCTGTTTGTGGGAGTGGTGCACCCCCGAATAAATACACGCACAAATGCGGGGTCGGCATCTGAATGGAGCGCTTTCCCTGGGCGTTGGTGTAGTCCACGGTCAGTGACACAGAAGTTGAAAACATTCTCCAGGCTCCTGATTCAGGACACGGGTCTGTCGAGCATTTGCGAAGCTTCAGGAGGTAGGGAAAAGATACGAGTGAAAAGTTTCACTTTCACTTCTGCGGGCACACAGACTGCACCGTACCCCCATAGTTAGAAATAGGACGGAAAGTGACGCACGTGTGCAGTTACCAACGCACACGCACGCATCCCCCAGCCGCACAACACAACAAAACGCACATGCATGCACCCCCCATTCCACACCGCCACATCAACAGATGAATTCCACAGGAAACACAGACTGTATCCAATGGTTCAAAAAATCAATCATGAAGGAATATGACATAAAGTATATAAACAATATTTAGCTTTTATTCTTATAGACCATATTGAAAAAGAAATTCAGGTTCTCAGGAAAATCGCCGCTTATCAATTAATCGTTAATCGATTGATAAGGGCAACCAACTAACGATTAATGAATTAATCGATAATTTGCATCCCTAGTTGTGACGGAACTTTTATGACCCTGTCCGTCAAAATGACGGACAATAAAAATGTCTAGCGCAACCTCTGGTCCCATACCCCTGTTGACAAACACTGATTGTTTGGTGGATCAACCCATATAGTTCTTCTTGCTGCATAAAACATCTAAAACGCACTTTTCTCGTTGGCTTTCAATCAATGAGTGAGATGATGATTTTTTTTTAGATCTCCTGTGTTGTTTTTTACCAGATTTTACTTTGTCTTTGTTTTTATGAAGGTTGTGTTTTGTTGTTCTTATCTCACTTTGCATCCTGTGTTATCACTGTTTTACTTATTTATTCCCTTGTTTTGTGATTTGTGTACAGCACCCTTAGGGGTCCACGGTCACGGCCCCGTGACTAAATCACATGACATATTCAATATGTCGTAGCGTCAGAAGTCGGTCACGTAGACCACAGGGGATAACTGCAATCGAAAATGCAGACTTGAAACACTCTCCCACTTTTTATTTGATGTTGACAGAGCAAATGCAACCGGAGATATGACTTTTTGAACCCGGAGCAAACAAACGTGAATAAAAGTATGAAAATGAGGTGGGAGGGTGTTATATTTCTGACCATATCTGTGTCATTTTTTTGTCTTTTTTCAAAACGGAAAAAACTGGTCAAACCTGCGGATTCTAATCCACAGGCCGCATTAGCATTACAGGTAAGGGTGAGAACGACCCCCACCTGAACTGGATGCAGAAACCAGGAGGACCAGGGGTGGGGGGGGGGGGGGGGGACTGGAAAAAATGCCGATGTAAAGATATACTTTTATGTCAAATATTTGAGTATAGTTTTAATTTTTTACAATTTTAATTTTCTATACCTAATATTTGGAACCAATATTCACTTTTAAAGTCTTTGAAAAGGTTCGTTAAGCATCTTTTATTCTTTTTATTTGGGTTTTATTTATTCTTCTGTATAGCACTTTTTTTTGTTTGTTTGTTTTTGTAGAGTTTCTGTCAAGCCTGCCACCAGACGTTAGTCTGGTTTTGTCTGTCTTTCATGTTTGTCACTTCCTGTTTTATTTTGTTAATTTTTCCTCATGTGTCTTGTCTGTCGTCTTTACTTCCCTTCCTTGATCGTGTTCACCTTTTCCCTGATCACCTGACTCTGCCCTGATGTGTGCCACCTGTGTCTCGTTGTCTTCCCTCCCTTTTGCGTATTTAAGTCCTGTCTTTTCCCCTGTTCAGACGCAAGTTCGTATTCTCTTGTAGTCTACTTACCAGCGTTCTGATCCTGTCTGTTTGTCTGCCTTCCTGTTTTTTGACCCGTTTTACCATCTCGTTTTTTTGCCTGTTCGCCTGCTCCCTGTCGGTTTTGTCTGCCTTCCTGGTTTTGACCTCATCGCCTGACCTTATGGTACGTGAGCTTTGTCTTTCCCTTATGTCCTGTTGCCTGGCTGATAGCTTACCCGTGTATGACCTGTTTCCGTCACTGACCTCCCTCTGCTTTTCCCTAGTCGGGATACAGACTCAGAACTCAGAGCCGTACAGAGGGCTCACGTCCACAGACCGGAGGACGTCTCCAAGGAGGATTTCCCCGACCACTGTCCTCAAGATCTTGTTAATTATTCTCATTACTTACCTGTTAATCCTACCAGTGACTAATAAATCCTGTGAACTTTCATATCTGTCTCCGAGTTGTGCATTTGGGTTCAAAGTCCGTACTTTCAGCATTACAGTTTCTATGTCTTTAAATCTATTCTATATTTTATACTTATATGTTGGTTTTAATTTTCCTTCTGTACAGCACTTTGGTCCACTGCAGTTGTTTTAAAGTGCTTTACAAACAAAATTGGATTGGATCTTTGTAATTGATGCAATAAATTCTATAAATTTTTCAAATCGGATTTCATATTTTTTGTGTTTTTTGGCCTTTTGTGTTGCTATAGTAGGTTAAAGTGAAAACATAAGGCAGATGATATAGATGAAGTTGTGCTGAAAAAAAGATGCCAAACATGGGTATAGTAAACATTTCTTTATATAGTATATAAAGGCATAATCAAAAGTACTCTAAAACAGACCCCTAAGGGTTAAAGTCCTTTATAAATAAAGATGGTATAAGACAATAGTAAGGTCATATTCAGTCTGAGCTTCTACCTGGAAACATGATGTATCCTCAAACCAAAGGACCAACATCTACTTGCACACTATTCAAGGCCTATAGAATATAGAAAATATTTATATATTTAACAAAAAAAATACTGAAGAATTTTAATATTCATATTCAGTCATATGTAGACGGGTTGGATTTACGCCCTCACACTTGCAATTTTAAAACTACTGTGAATTTGTTCGCAGAAATAGGCCTTCAGGCCAGTGGTTCCCAACCTTTTTTGCCTCATGACCCAATTTTAACATCACAAATTTGTGGATGAGACTTTTTTTTGCTAAAGTTAATTTGTTTTTGATCACGTAATAGTTTGCTATACTATGGTGCAAATAAAGGTTAATTTTAGAGGACATTTAGTCTATATAATGTATGTTATTATGGACGGAGGCAGAAAAGCCAGGTGTAGATTACTGCACAAAGTGAGAATTGGATTTTCCTTGGTCAGGATATGTACAGTCAGTCCAGCTTGGATTTACAAGGCTGACAATTAATACTGAACAAACAAGAACTCAAACTATGAATTATGAAAGAGCTGCAGCATCTGAAACTGACCACAATGAACATTTGACAGATAAACAGAACCACAGTGCTGCAGTTTCAGACTCACAGTTTGTCTTTTATGTACTGTGATTGTCTCTGTCAACTCACCATACATTTTTTATTAATAAGTTTTTTATTTTTATTTCTATCAATAACTACAAATTCCAGGCGACCCCAATTGAAATCCAGGCAACCCCACGTGAGGTCCCAACCCAAAGATTGAAAAACACTGCTTTAGGCTTGAACTACAACACAGTTCAATTGGCTTTCTTTATATTAGAGCTAAAAATGAACAACGCACCATTTACACCATGTACTCTGCGTTCACACCGGCGAACATTAGGCCTATAAGGAGCACCGACAAGCTGTCATCTAACCTACTTTATTTATCGCAAGGCATGTCATCATCATATTGCACAGTTTTCCGACATGTTGCAGGTCTTCCTCCTGCAGACTCGTAGTAGGCACAGTCAAGGATGTGGTTTTTGATGCTGAAGAAAAAAAGTCTAAATTGAATTTCATATATTACAAAATAAAAAGTGATTTGACCAACACATACGAGGAAAAAAATGAGACAGAGTAACTGTCAAGGATGTGTGCGCTCCCAGTAAGTGATATATATTAAACTTAATGAAAAGGACTTACATAGAGCATCCATCAAGGGGCTTCTGGTAGAAGAAAAAAAAAAAAAAAAACTGTTTCTCATCCAAAAGGAAGAAATACATCACTTGTGATAATTCTCTGCATGTAACTGGGGTAAAGTGAGTCCTTCACCTCTTCATTCTCAACACCTCATTGGAAGAGTATTTCAGTGCACTAAAAGGGAGCTTATTAATATATCTGTATCCCGATAAGCTTCATTTGCTGATTCAAGTACAAGTACTTATGAGATGGATGGACACCGGTTCCATTAGTTCCATTATGCTTCCAGTGTATCTCTAATACTGACCTCACTCATGAAATAAAGTGATGGCTCTATTTCTACACAGCCTGGTTTTGTATTGTTACAGTGTATTAGTCCCGCCGGAGCCTGGGAGCCAATAAGTTTAAGTTTCTTTCTCAAAACATACTTTAGTATAAATTTAACGACCTCTTTTTCCCTCAATGTTCAGTTAAGGAAAAAGAGGTCTCGGAGTTGCAGCAGAGTTGCAGCATAACAAAGCTAATATTTAATAAGATGCTTAAATTAAACTTGCTTAGAAACATAAATATTTGTACCTTCAGTGCACTTAATTCTGAACAGCACACACGCATAGCTGACAAACATTTACACCTCAAAAGTACATATGCACAGTCTACCTTACCCTTGCTGCCTTGCATAGCAAATGATGTTTATGCCTACAGCGCAGGGTTGGTAATACTTTAGTAAATATAGATTGTTCATGGATAGTACAATATACAGAGACTTCATTGTGTTTGTGCCTTCATGAAGATACCAGGTTTAAGCACCTAAATACAGCTTGGTTAAAATTTACTTAGGTGGTCAAATGAGCGGCCATTTTTGTCAAAAAAAAAAAAAAGTTGTAAGAAATGCATAGAACTGTGTTGAAATAATGCTAATCCATTTGTGCACAGACTACTGATTTTATTTGACAGTGGAAGCTCTATTTTCAGAAATATTGGATTTTGAATAGCACGTGTATGTGAAAACTTTTGCTGGTGGATGGACGTGACATTACCCATGATGCTCTGGTCAGTACCAGTGCTTTATTAGGAATAAACTTATAGACTTACTATTGCTAATTCTCCTCTTATTCATAAATGTTAGTATTGTGGATCTAAAACAATAACAGCTGACACAAAAACACTAAATGTGGCAGTGGACGGATGTTGGTTCTCCAATATATCGCATTATTTCATTTCATGATACTGTATCACTATCAATATTTTGAGGTATTTAATCAAATGCAGATATTGTAGAGGTTCATTTTTGTTTTTTTTGGTTTTCTTTTATGTTTATATTTTATGTATTATTATTTAACACTCTTTTATTAAATAATGTTAGTTCCTTTGTTGGGTTTGCACAAAAATAATGTTCTGATGTTAGTTCTGAACTAATAGAATCTGAACATTTGGACAGGATCTTAAACTGTAATGTCTGTAAAACAGAATTTCAGTTTGAACACAGGAACATTTTGTGATATAGCATTCGATCCTCTTGTGATCAAATAAAAATGTGTTTAGTATTTGTGCAGATTTTGGATGTAATTCAGTTCTTCAAAGAAATAATCATTTAAAAAAAAGAAACAAACAAAAAATTGCCTTTTTAACAGTATCATGATATATCATATCGTGATACTACTATTGTGATTTGTATTGTATCACCAGATTGTTGCCAATTCACACCCCTAATAAATATATGTCGGCTAAAATTTCCTTAGGGGGTCAAATGAGTGGTCATTTTTGTCAAAAAAAAAAAAAGTTGTAAGAAATGCATAGAACTGTGTTGAAATAATGCTAATCCACTTGTGCACAGACTACTGATATTATTTGACAGTGGAAGCTCTATTTTCAGAAATATTGGATTTTGAATAGCACGTGTATGTGAAAACTTTTGCTGGTGGACGGACGTGACATTACCCATGATGCTCTGGTCAGTACCAGTACTTTATTAGGAATAAACTTATAGACTTACTATTGCTAATTCTCCTCTTATTCATAAATGTTAGTATTGTGGATCTAAAACAATAACAGCTGACACAAAAACACTAAATGTGGCAGTGGACAGATGTCGGTTCTCCAATATATCGCAATATTTCATTTCATGATACTGTATCGATATCAATATTTTTAGGTATTTAATCAAATGCAGTAATAATAAGTAATAAGTAAATAATTCATTTTCAGCTGTACATTAACCCTTTCATGCATGAATTATGAGAACCTTAATCCAATTTTTTTTTTTTTTTTTTTTTTTTCCTGAGTGTTTTTATTCCTCTTTAGGCGTGACAAAACCAACGTGACTGAACATTTTCTTATGAACCTTTTTTTTTTTTCTTGGAGTTGCAAAATTATCCACTCAGCTGGACACCATGCGCTTAATTTTTGAAGCCAAGAAACATGTATTTAACCCTTTCATGCATAGTGGTCACTACAGTGGACAGTTACTCTACAGCTTTACTCTTGTATATTCATGGGTTTTTGTTGTTTAAGTTCCATATCAACCAACACAGTGGACACTTATGCATCATCTCATAAACTGCAATTCATACCATTATTGTAACTTTGCTGTTCTTGGTTGGTTCTTGAGTGGAAATCAATTGTTAATATTTATTTTTTGCATATTATCTCCATGAAGTGAGTAATAACTAGTATTAGACTATGTTAAAATGTGAGAAAACATCAGATTAGCTGCATTAAACATGGTTTCATTTCACTGTTTTTATATCAATTTATGATATTGGGTTTTAAATACATGTTTCTTTGCTTCAAGAATAAAATTCATGGTGTAGCTGAGTGGACATTTTTGTAACTCCATGAAAAACAGGTTGATTAAAAAAAAAATCAATCACATTGTTTTTTTTTTTTTTTCATGCCTAAAGAGGAATAAAAACACTCAGGAAAAAAATCTTGATTAAGGTTCTAATAATTCATGCATGAAAGGGTTAATGATATATTGTGTGAAAACTATGAAATAAAAAACATTTTTAATGCTGCTAATCTGATGTTTTCTCACATTTTTAACATACTCTAATAGTAGTCATTACTTACTTTATGGAGATAGTATGCAAAAAATAATATCAATAATAAGCAACTAATTTATACTCAAACACGTTAGTGCAGATCAGGTTTATCAAGAACAGCAAAGTTACCGTAATTGTGTGAATTGCAGTGTTTGTGGTGATGCATAAGTGGCCACTGTGTTGGCTGATATGGAACTAAAACAACAAAATCCATGAATATGTAATAGCTGTCCACTGTAGTGACCACTACAC
The DNA here is from genome assembly GCF_902148855.1 of Sphaeramia orbicularis. Taxonomy (NCBI): domain Eukaryota; kingdom Metazoa; phylum Chordata; class Actinopteri; order Kurtiformes; family Apogonidae; genus Sphaeramia; species Sphaeramia orbicularis. The sequence goes on from NC_043961.1 coordinate 57,059,262, forward strand.
ATGAAAGGGTTAAATTACCATTAATTTGGTTGGTTAAGTTTCTATTTTTCTGGTTTAGTTTCACTTTTCCTTTGGGGAGTCACTTATATTGATTTCTTACGCACAAAGACATAAATAAAACCTCTAAGCAAATTTTAGCCGATTTAAGAATGTGTAGCTCATTTTTGATATTTAAAAAAAAATGGTACGTAGGACAATTTTTGAAGGATACAATTGTTAGGATTTAATAAGTAATAAGTAAATAATTCATTTTCAACTCTACATTAACCCTTTCATGCATGAATTATGAGAACTTTAATCCAATTTTTTTTTTTTCCCTGAGTGTTTTTATTCCTCTTTAGGCATGACAACTACACATGAAAGGGTTAAATTACCATTAATTTGGCTGGTTAAGTTTTGTATTTTTCCCGTTTAGTTTCACTTTTCCTTTGGGGATTCACTTATATTGATTTCTTACGCACAAAGACATAAATAAAACCTCTAAGCAAATTTTAGCCGATTTTAGAATATGTAGCTAATTTCTGATATTAAAGAAAAATGGTACGTTTGACAATTTTTGAAGGATACAATTGTTAGGATCTAATAAGTAATAAGTAAATAATTCATTTTCAACTCTACATTAACCCTTTCATGCATGAATTATGAGAACTTTAATCCAATTTTTTTTTTTTTTTCCTGAGTGTTTTTATTCCTCTTCAGCTCTGGAAGTCACAACAAATTTCATTTATTCGTACTTTATGTTACTGTTGATGACTGGCAGTGAGTTCTTATAAATAAAACTGCACTTTCCACATTCTTTTGTATTATGATGTTAGTATTTTTCTGAAAAACGCTTGGTTTTCACCGAACCCATAGTCATATCGTATCGGTATCGAGATATCTGGCATGAATATCGAGATATGAAATTTTGTCCATATTGTTCAGCCCTAGTTCACATGACCATCAACATGTTGCAACGGAACTGAAATCCTGTCAATTTGCATAACTTGCATTTACCAACACAAAGTTCCTTTGGGGATTCACATATTGATTTCTTACGCACAAAGACATAAATAAAACCTCTAAGCAAATTTTAGCCGATTTAAGAATGTGTAGCTCATTTTTGATATTTAAAAAAAAAATGGTACGTAGGACAATTTTTGAAGGATACAATTGTTAGGATTTAATAAGTAATAAGTAAATAATTCATTTTCAACTCTACATTAACCCTTTCATGCATGAATTATGAGAACTTTAATCCAATTTTTTTTTTTTTCCTGAGTGTTTTTATTCCTCTTTAGGCATGACAACTACACATGAAAGGGTTAAATTACCATTAATTTGGTTGGTTAAGTTTTGTATTTTTCCGGTTTAGTTTCACTTTTCCTTTGGGGATTCACTTATATTGATTTCTTACGCACAAAGACATAAATAAAACCTCTAAGCAAATTTTAGCCGAGCTTTATTTATGTGCAAATGCAAAGTTTATCTTTGTGAAGAACTTTCTGCGATATAAATGATGAATTTGACCACGTTATTGGATTTTGCTGTCAAGGTTGCCCACTTGTCTGAGGCAGTTTTTTATTCGACTGGCAACCGCCACCGAGAGAGTTCATATCAAATATCTGCTCTCCTTATTATTCTAATGATCACTGTCAATCTTGATGGATTAGTGTATGCATTATCGACCTGAAAATATGAGAGAGAGACAGACTCAGCACGCATCACTGAAGGAACAGTTTGGTTTTATGGGCAAACCCATTAGGCACGTTAATCAGGATAAAATGTCTATCTCATCTATTTTCAGTGGCTGACCGCAATAATGAGTCATTAAACATTGTGTTTTAGAGAAATCCATCTCCATCTTGGCCCAAAGATATTCTGAGATTATTAACATTATCTCTTATTCTTGACCAAAGTATAGCTTTCAGATCAAATTTTAAAGATATCCGCAGAGGAAGATGGACAGATTGAATAAATCAAATAAAATATATTAAAAGGTTAATCAGGAGGTAAGTATTCATACAAAAGCCTCTCAGCTTATTGAATCATCTTCTGCAGACGACGTGTTTTTTTTTGCACAGTGTCACATCAGTCTGCTTGATGAAAACACTGTCTACAGCTCATTTTAAGTAAGCTTCGGTTTCCAATGAAATGTTATGATATTAGGTGTATTTACATGCACATGAAGATATTTTCCTTTTTGAGGTTATTTTTGAAATGCACACACTGACAGTTTTATTGTCAGGGTTGGTTTGTTGAAGCTCCATTTATAAAACAATAGAACTGATGGTGGTTTTGTGCTACTATGAAATATACTGTTTATTTTGTAATTATTTAGTTTTCATGATTCTAAGGAGTTGTAAGAAATTCAAATCTGTTAGTCTACTGTCCTTTGAATAATAATTTTCATTGAAATAATCTGATTAAAATTGCACAAGGGTTCTTTTGGTTATCCACAGATTCAACAAACAGCATGTTTTGCATTTTGAAGTTATATTTTATTCTGTTCAGACACAGAATTCAAGCTGTTTTTCCCATTTTCTGTCTTTGTCCTTAGCCACAGGTGTCAAACAAGCGGCCCGGGGGCCAAAACCAGCCCGTCAAAGGGTCCAATCTGGCCCCTGGGATGAATTTGTGAAATGCAGAAATTACACTAAAATATTAACAATCAAGGATGTTAGAATCATTTTAGGTCAATTCAATCTCAATTGGGTCAGAACCAGGAAAATACTATCATTATAACCTATAAATAATGAAAACTATAATTTTTTCTCTTTGTTGTCGTGTAAAAAAAAGTTAAATTACACAAGAATGTTTACACACTGTAAAAAATGACTGTAGAATTAACACCAAAAAGTTGTAAAATTGCAACATAAAAAAAAAACTGTAAGTGACAATACAATGCAAAGTTGTTTATTTGAAAAGATTTTTGTGTTAACAATTAAATCAAATATAGCTGTAGTTTTTACAGGAAGAGTATGTGAACAAAACCAGATTTGTATGTAGAAATTATGTATTTCTATTGTTTTTAGAAAAGTCAAAATCTCTCATCACACTTAAAATAAGACATAATTACCTAAAGAGGAACTTTTCAGTGAGATATAAGAACTGTTTTTTAGACAATAGATCTAGAAAATCTTAGTTCAAGAAATCTTACCAAGATCACTTTCGCTTATTCCATTGGCGGATTTTTTTTTTTTTTTTTTTTGCTTAATTCAAGATTTTTTGCTAAATTTAAGATTTTTTTTTTTTTTTTTTTTTGGCTTAATTCAAGATTTGTTTTACTTAATTGAAGATTTTTTTTTTGTTTAATTCAACATTTTTTCCTTAATTCAAGCAATTTTTTTTTTTTTTTTTTGGCTTAATTCAATTCAAGAATGTGGAATTTTTGACTTTGTAAATTCATCCCAGGGGCCGGATTGGAACCTTTGGCGGGCTGCATTTGGCCCCCGGGCCACATGTTTGAGACCCCCGGTCAAGGGCATCAAACTGAAAAATAACAGCATAATAACCTAGAAATAATGACTCCAAATTTTCTTCTTGGTTTAATGTGAGAAAAATAATATGACATAATGCTTATAAATAACAGCAACACCAATTTTATTGCAAAGAACATTAAATTCTGGTATCCTTTAATAATAAAATGTCAATAACCTGAACAAATATGAACAACCTGAAATATCTAAAGACAAATAAGTGTAATTTTAACATTATTGTGCTTGTTTTGTGTCTTGGTAGATCTGAACTGTAATGCACATGTATTTATAATAAATTGAGGCAGAATATTGATCAAATTGTACTTGTTTTTCTTCAGAAATTTCAGGGTTTTTTCAGGTTATTCACATCTTTTTTGTTTTGGATAGTGTGTAAAATGAAAATAGTTTCATCATTTCATGTTATTTTTTGCAGTTGTCATTATTAATAGGTTATTATGTTATTATTTTACTGGTCCGGCCCACTGGAGATCAAATTGGGCTGAATGTGGCCCCTGAAAGAAAATGAGTTTGAGACCCCTGTTGTAGACGATTATTAGCAGACAGATAGTATTAATCTTTTCAACCAGCTGCAAGCAACAAAGCATATGAGCAGATATTCAAAAATGTCAAACTTTAAACATTCACAGAATAAATTGACATTCTATAAACAGTTCTCGAAGCCATCTTTAATTTTATGCTCCACAAAAAAAAAAAAAAAAAACTCTTTACACCATATGTTACCCCGAGGCTAGAATTGAATTACAGTAAACTGTGTGGGAATGAAACACCTTTAAAAAAAATATATTGTGTAAATGGCAAAACTGTCATTCAAATGCAATGACAGCTGAAAATGAGGAAACAGCAATTTCCATAATAGAAAAAAAAAAAAAAAAAAAAATCATTTCCCGGTATGCAAAGTGAAAGTGACAACATATGTGGCAGGCAGAAACTGGGAAGCTTATTGATTTAGTTAATGAAAAGAATTCCCTACTGGTTTAACTTCTACCTCGCGAAGCTGAGCTCATCAGATTTTTATGTCGTTATATACAAATGCTTAAGAAGACAAAATGAGAGATAATGATTCTCCATAGATTCTCTGTAAGAGCTGTACTGTATGGCTCTAACTGGGCACATTACAGCAGGTGGTTCAAAGTAAATGGTACAGGGAACACTGTGCATTCACTCATTACAGAGTAAGACCCACTTATTGATGTACGCCGCAATCATTATTACATTCAGAAAGTCATAGAAGCAATGAGCGCTAGACTTCATTTGATCATTAAGTTGCACAACTTCAAAAAACAAAAAACAAAAAAGAAAGAGAGACGGATGATACTACAATGGTAATAGTGGATACTCAGGAACTGAATAGTACCTAATTATATTTCATAATGCTTTGTTTTTGTTTTTTGTTTTTGTTTTTTTTTTTTTTTATAATTCAAAGATACACTGTGGATCATTCAGACTAGAACAATGACCAAGGTCTGTATTAACACTGTAAAAAGAAAAACCTGTAAAAAAAAACAAAAAAAAAAACGGTGTTATTCCAGCAGCAGGGGTGCCAAAAAACTACTGTTAAATAACGGGAAAAAAACATCTCATAAAAATACGGTAATTTTCCATAATTAAAATAGTTTTTTGCCCTAACTTTACACGAGATTTTGTATATATTTTTTTTACTTTTTAATATTTCATAAAGAATATTTTCATGTATTCAAACAATCAAATTACCTATAAATATATATATAAATAATTTTCAATGCGACTCAGTTGTACAATCCACTGATAAAAACTGTATTTGGACAGTTTATCAGAGCTTATACATGTTATACATTCACAAAAATACATTTATTCGACATTTTTGTTGTGAAACCTCCTGTAATTACAAAAGATATTTGTCAATTAACAAACAAGTCTTGTTAAACTTACAGAACAAATACTTCTTTTACAGTTAATTGTCAGTAATTTTATCTCGTTTTATTATTCTTATTCTTATTCTTATTATTTTTGCAGTATTAAACTTTAAATCAACAGTTTAATCTCATAAATAGAAAAGAAATGTTCATGAAATTACGATACATTTGCAAATGTATTTTAACTGTATTTTTCTGTGAAAAAAGAAAAAAAATATTTTAAAAAAAATGGAAATTTTTGGGTTATTCACAGTTACAGTTTTTTCATGTTATTTTACGTTTGACATGTAAAATCACAGTCTATTTTTGGAATTTCATTGATGTTTTCCCGTATCTTAAAAATACAGGAAAAATCTGTAAAATAAACAGTAAAAATTCTGTTAAATTACAGATATTTTTTACAGTGATGACCTGTACATAATACCTGTGTGTTTATACAGTTGCAGTGATAGTGCTGTGTGCTAGTACGTAGTGTGAACACAGTGTTTCACAGCAGAAGAATGATAGGATACACAACCTTACACTGCAAAAATCCAGATCTTCCCAAGTGTATTTTTCTCATTTCTAGTCAAAATATCTCATCACACTTAAAATAAGACATAATCACCTAAAGAGTAACTTTTCAGTGAGATATAAGAACTGATTTTTAGACAATAGATCTGGAAAATCTTAGTTCAAGAAATCTTGCTAAGATCGCTTTCACTTGTTCCATTGGTGGATTTTTTTGCATGAATTAAGCAAAAAAAAAAAAAAAAAAAATCTTGAATTAAGCAAAAAAAAAATGCAAGTAGTGTGCCGTAGTAGTGTGTACAATGTTGATTTGATTTCAGTCAGTTTTTAAGTTGAGTCTTGAAGGAGGATTTGCAGTTTCTTAAGCTAGCCTGTTCTGCGTACACTGTAAAAAATGACTGTAGAATTAACACCAAAAAGTTGTAAAATTGCAACATAAAAAAACTGTGACAATACAATACAAAGTTGTTTAATTGAAAAGATTTTTGTGTTAACAATTAAATCAAATATAGCTGTAGTTCTTACAGGAAGAGTATGTGAACAAAACCAGATTTGTATGTAGAAATGATGGATTTCTACTGTTTTTAAGAAAATAAAACTGTAAATTGAAAAACAATGTGGTGCCGTTTAAATTGCAAAGACCATAAATGTTGAAATAACGGCATATTTGCTCATATAAAGTTATAAAAAAGTAAACATTTAACAATTTAACATTTTAAATTTGTAAATTAATGGGTTGGTACAGTTGGTAGAGCGGCTCGTCCAATAACCAAAGGGTTGGTGGTTCGAATCCTGGCTCCGACTGTCCATATGTTAAAGTGTCCATGGAAGACACTGAACCCTAAACTGGTCCCAGTTGGACCCGGTGGATTTGGAAAGTGCTTTGGACGCCATGAAGGTAGAAAATGTGTTAAATAAGTGCAGTCCATTTACCATTTAAATCTAATGTTAAATCTACATATTTAAAATGTTAAATCTACGTGTTTAAAATGTTGAATCTACGTGTTTAAAATGTTAAATCTACGTGTTTAAAATGTTGAAGCTACGTGTTTAAAATGTTAAATCTACGTGTTTAAAATGTTAAATCTACGTGTTTAAAATGTTGAATCTACGTGTTGAAAATGTTGAATCTACGTGTTTAAAATGTTGAATCTACGTGTTTAAAATGTAAAATCTACGTGTTTAAAATGTTGACTCTACGTGTTTAAAATGTTAAATCTACGTGTTTAAAATGTTGAATCTACGTGTTGAAAATGTTGAATCTACGTGTTTAAAATGTTGAATCTACGTGTTTAAAATGTAAAATCTACGTGTTTAAAATGTTGACTCTACGTGTTTAAAATGTTAAATCTACGTGTTTAAAATGTTGAATCTACGTGTTTAAAATGTTAAATCTACGTGTTTAAAATGTTGAATCTACGTGTTTAAAATGTTGAATCTACGTGTTTAAAATGTAAAATCTACGTGTTTAAAATGTTGACTCTACGTGTTTAAAATGTTAAATCTACGTGTTTAAAATGTTGAATCTACGTGTTTAAAATGTTGAATCTACGTGTTGAAAATGTTGAATCTACGTGTTTAAAATGTTGAATCTACGAGTTTAAAATGTAAAATCTACGTGTTTAAAATGTTGACTCTACGTGTTTAAAATGTTAAATCTACGTGTTTAAAATGTTAAATCTGTGTTTAAAATGTTAAATCTACAGGTTTAACATATTAAATCTACATGTTTAAAATGTTAAATCTACGTGTTTAAAATGTTGAATCTACGTGTTGAAAATGTTGAATCTATGTGTTTAAAATGTTGAATCTACGTGTTTAAAATGTTGAATCTATGTGTTTAAAATGTAAAATCTACATGTTTAAAATGTTGACTACGTGTTTAAAATGTTAAATCTACATGTTTAAAATATTGCATCTACGTGTTTAAAATGTTAAATCTACATGTTTAAAATGTTGAATCTACACATTTAAAATGTTAAATCTGCACGTTTAAAATGTTGAATCTACACATTTAAAATGTTGAATCTACACGTTTAAAATATTAAATCTACATGTTTAAAATGTTAAATCGACACATTTAAAATATTAAATCTACACGTTTAAAATGTTGAATCTACATGTTTAAAATGTTAAATCTGCACGTTTAAAATGTTGAATCTGCACGTTTAAACTGTTGAATCTGCATGTTTAAAATGTTAAATTTACACATTTAAAATATTAAATCTACACATTTAAAATGTTGAATCTACATGTTTAAAATGTTAAATCTGCACGTTTAAATGTTGAATCTGCACATTTAAAATGTTGAATCTGCATGTTTAAAATGTTAAATCTACATGTTTAAAATGTTGAATCTACATGTTTAAAATGTTAAATCTACATGTTTAAAATGTTGAATCTACACATTTAAAATGTTGAATCTACACGTTTAAAATGTTAAATCTACATGTTTAAAATGTTGAATCTACATGTTTAAAATGTTGAATCTGCATGTTTAAAACATTAAATCTACATGTTTAAAATGTTAAATCTACATGTTTAAAATATTAAATCTACACGTTTAAAATGTTGAATCTACACGTTTAAAATGTTAAATCTGCACGTTTAAATGTTGAATCTGCACATTTAAAATGTTGAATCTGCATGTTTAAAATGTTAAATCTACATGTTTAAAATGTTGAATCTACATGTTTAAAATGTTGAATCTGCATGTTTAAAACATTAAATCTACATGTTTAAAATATTAAATCTACATGTTTAAAATATTAAATCTACATGTTTAAAATGTTGAATCTACACGTTTAAAATATTAAATCTACACGTTTAAAATGTTAAATCTACATGTTTAAAATGTTGAATCTGCATGTTTAAAACATTAAATCTACATGTTTAAAATGTTAAATCTACATGTTTAAAATGTTGAATCTGCATGTTTAAAACATTAAATCTACATGTTTAAAATGTTAAATCTACATGTTTAAAATATTAAATCTACACGTTTAAAATGTTGAATCTACACGTTTAAAATGTTAAATCTGCACGTTTAAATGTTGAATCTGCACATTTAAAATGTTGAATCTGCATGTTTAAAATGTTAAATCTACATGTTTAAAATGTTGAATCTACATGTTTAAAATGTTAAATCTACATGTTTAAAATATTAAATCTACATGTTTAAAATATTAAATCTACATGTTTAAAATGTTGAATCTACATGTTTAAAATATTAAATCTACACGTTTAAAATGTTAAATCTACATGTTTAAAATGTTAAATCTACATGTTTAAAATATTAAATCTACACGTTTAAAATGTTAAATCTACATGTTTAAAATGTTAAATCTACATGTTTAAAATATTAAATCTACATGTTTAAAATGTTGAATCTACACGTTTAAACTATTAAATCTACATGTTTAAAATGTTGAATCTACATGTTTAAAATGTTGAATCTGCATGTTTAAAACATTAAATCTACATGTTTAAAATGTTAAATCTACATGTTACTCTGTAAATATAGTTACAGTTGGATGTGTTTTTTTACAGTATTGTTCTGGAAACCACAGCTGCCAGTTTTGTTTTTTTTTTTCATAAAAACAACAGGATTTTTTTTACAGTGTAGATGTGGATGCGCACACTTCTTTATACATCACTTGTCACACAGCCAGACTATGGGCTAGCCCCGTGGCCATGGAGTGTTTATCTTCATCAAATAAGCAGAAATAATTAGTCCAAAACCCACTACTCTTTCATCCTACGCTCTTTTAAAGCATCTCACACAGTTCACTCAGCGTGATGTCAGCTACAAAGTCGTTCATTTACTGTAAGCCTTCGATACTGAACTGACAGCGCTGAAGCAATCCTGATAAATGTCACAAATGTCACAAATGTCCCTGTTCAGTATATACATATTTGGCACAGTGGTAGTTACATATCCAAAACATTGTCGAATTTAAGCGTTTTTTTTTAGACATTCCATGCTTTTACATCCCTCTGAATGTGTGAATTAGCCCACGGTCTTTGATTAACTATACAATCAATGTGTGTCAAACTGTAATCTCACATAAATTCCATGTTCCAAGGGCTCTGCCCAGACAACGCTGTGATGTATGAAGTCAGTGGCAGAGAAAAGGGCAGGTGACGAAGCTGCAGACTATTTGATATTCACAAGGGTAGGCTTCCTCAGACTGACCTAAGTAAGTAGTAAATGTCCTTGTAGTTTATTCACTGAGAGGACAATATACAATGAAAGACTCTTTTTATAGCACACATTTATTAATTCCCAATATGCAAAGTGATTTATTAATTAAGACCTCCATGTTCGCTGCTGTATGAGATTTAGGTAGAAGGAGATGTTCTCAGCATTACCGAAATTACAGGACAGTGAAGGTAAATCTATGGAATACAGACTTTTATTATTCAGTTTGATATCACTCCACCTGTCTGTATAAGACCAGGGTGTTTGTGTATGAAAAGCAGGGAGCACACCGGGTAGGGGTGTGAGAAAATATCGCAATATTTCATTTCACAATACTGTATCGATATTAAAAATAGTATTTTTAGGTATTTATTCAAATGCAGATGCTGTGGAGGTTCATGTTTGTTTTTTTGTTTATATTTTATTATTATTTAACACTCTTTCGTTCAATAATGTTCGTTCCTTTGTTGGGATTGCACAAAAATAATGTACTGATGTTAGTTCTGAACTAATAGAAACTGAACATTTGAACAGGATCTTAAACTGTAATGTCTGTAAAAAAAACAAAAAAAAAAACATAATTTAAATTTTAACACAGGAGCATTTTGTGATATAGCATTAGATCCTGTTGTGATCAAATAAAAATGTGTTTAATATTTGTGCAGATTTCTGGTGTAATTCAATTCTTCCAGGAAATAATCATTTAAAAAAAAAGAAACAAACAAAAAATTGTTTTCAGTGAGATATAAGAACTGATTTTTAGACAATAGATCTTGAACATCTTATTTCAAGAAATCTACCAAAATCATTTTCACTTGTTCCATTGACAGATTTTTTTTTTTTTGCTTAATTCAAGCAAAACATCTGCCAATGGAACAAGTGAAAATTATGTTATATAAGTTCGTATATCTCACTTACAAGTTACTCTTTAGGTCAGGGGTGTCAAACTCATTTTAGTTCAGGGGCCACATTCAGCCCAGTATGATCTCAAGTGGGCCGAACCAGTAAAATAATGACAGTGGAAAAAAGTAAAATTAAATTATGATAATGTTAACATCTACAAAAATCTGAATAACATGAACAACTGGAAACATCTTAAGAAAAACAAGTCCAATTTTAACAATATATAATTATTATTAGATTTTTTTATTTATTTTTTTCTTAATTCCTGGGCTTTTTTTTGTTTGTTTGCTTGTTTGTTTGGTTTTTTTTTTTGCTTAATTCAAGATTTTTTTTTTTTCTTTTTGCGTAATTCAAGATGTTTTTGCTTAATTCAAGATTTTTTTATTTTGCTTAATTCAAGATTTTTTAGTTATTTCAAGATTTTTTTGCTTAATTCAAGATTTTTTTTTTTTTGCTTAATTCAAGATTTTTCTGCTTATTCAATATTTGTTTTTGCTTAATTCAACATTTTTTTTTACTTCAAGATTTTTTTTTTTGCTTAATTCAAGATTTTTTTTTTGCTTAATTCAAGATTTTTCTGCTTATTCAAGATTTGTTTTTGCTTAATTCAACATTTTTTTTGCTTAATTCAACTTTTTGGTTTTTTTGCTTAACTCAACATTTTTTTTTTTTTTTTGCTTAATTCAAGATTTTTTTTTTTTACATCTACAAAAATCTGAATAACGCGAACAACTGGAAACGTCTTAGGAAAAACAAGTCCAATTTTAACAATATTATGCGTCAGTTTATCAGTTGATCATTTACACATTACAACTTACATAATAATTACAAATGCACAAAACATTTAATAACAGGCAGAAAATTGGTAAAACTGCATTCACTTATATTAAGACACTTCAGGTTTTTCTTGTTTTTTGTAAAATAACAGTTTTTAATACAAACATTGTCACGTAATTTTACTTTCTTTTTCTTTTTACACTAAAACAAAGATAAAATTGGCTGTTTTCATTATTTATAGGTTTAATATGATAGTATTTTACTGGTTCTGACCCACTTGAGATCTAATTGGCCTGTATGTGGAATCTGAATTAAAATGATTTTGACATCCTCGATTGTTAATATCTTCAGTGTAATTTTTGCATTTCACAACTTCATCCCAAGGGCCGGACTGGATCCTGTGGCGGGCCAGATTTGGCCCCCGGGCCTCATGTTTGACACTTGTGCTTTAGGTGATTATGTCTTATTTTAAGTGTGATGAGATATTTTGACAAGAAATGAGAAAAATACACTCGGTAAGATTTAGATTTTTGCAGTGCACGGGATCACTCCTGGGTGTTTTTTTCTTTCTTCAGGTTAGAACATGTATCAGGTGGAGCTAATGTTTTAGCGTTGGAGCACCCTGGACTCATTTTAGGGACGTACACAAAACCAATCTCTTGTCATGGTGATCTGTCAACGTCGACCAAGGTTATTATCGTTAACGAAAACTAACGAAATGACGAAAACTAGAATTGAAAAAAACATTTTCGTTAACTGAAATAAATAAAAACTATAATTAAAAGAGTAAAAGATAACTAACTGAAACTGTGTCGTGTGCTTACAAAACTAACTAAAACGCATGAAAATTATAGATAAAATTCCCTTCGTTTTTGTCTTTGTCAGTGTCGGATTGGTACAATTTATTTCGCTCTAGCAGTTTTAGCTAGCGGCACCATACGGAACTTCACAGTCCGTCACTTTTCATCACTTGTCATTTCCAGTCGTCTTCTGGTCTCCACTCTACCTGGAAACATGGAAACTAAAGTTGGGAGAAAGCAGCAGAGTCCTGTCTGGGATTTATTTGAATACGACGGAGAAGAAGAGAAAAGATACGACAAAACTAAAATTAAGACTAGAACTAAACTAAAACTAAGCATTTAGAAAAAAAAAGAAAACTAATAAAAACTAGCAAACCTGCTCTAAAAACAAATTAAAACTAACTGAATTAGAGAAAAATGAGTCAAAAGTAAATAAAACTAAGCTATAATGAGAAATCCAAAACTATTAGAACCTTGCACTAGACTAGACAAAGAGTTTAGGTTTGGACAAAGGACACGGACTGGAAAAGAAACATGTGCAATGTTTGTGTCTTTGCACAGTTTTCACTTTAATGTTCTGAGATGTTGAATTTAAACGGGCTCACTGACCCACTCATATTGTTAGCTATAACAGTTGTGAGATAACTGGGCATTTTCTATTTTTATTTGGAAAAAATATTGGTTCAGGGAGCAGTCTGGTTGAGTTTATTTGTATTATTCAAACAAAAATTCGAGTTACAGGGGTTGGACAAAACAATGGAAACACCTTAAAAAAATCAACAAAATATAATTTAATATGGTGTAGGTCCGCCTTTTGCGGCAATTACAGCCTCAATTCTCCGAGGTATTGATTCATACAACTTGTGAATTGTTTCCAAAGGAATTTTAAGCCATTCTTCAGTTAGAATACCCTCCAACTCTTTTAGAGACGATGGCGGTGGAAATCGACGTCTTACTTGAATCTCTAAAACTGACCATAAATGCTCAATAATGTTGAGGTCTGGGGACTGTGCCGGCCATACGAGATGCTCAACTTCATTAGAATGTTCCTCATGCCATTCTTTAACAATTCTAGCTGTATGGATTGGGGCATTATCATCTTGAGGTGAAGGTGTTTCCATTATTTTGTCCAACCCCTGTACATGTACAATTTGTTTTTCTTTTAAAATTTGGTGGGTGCAAATTATATTCAGGTGTGGCTTAAAGTCAGGTGTGGCCTATATATGTACTTTTTTTTTCTTTTAAAATTTGGTGGGTGTGGCTTATATTCAGGTGAGGCCTATATATGTAAAAAAAAATGTTCTTTTAAAATTTGGTGGGTGCAGATTATATTCAGGTGCAGCCTATATATGTACAATTTGTTTTTCTTCTAAAATTTGGTGAATGCGACTTATATTCAGGTGTGGCTTAAAGTCAGGTGTGGCCTATATATGTACTTTTTTTTTTCTTTTAAAATTTGGTGGGTGCGGCTTATATTCAGGTGCAGCCTATATATGTAAAAAAAATGTTCTTTTAAAATTTGGTGGGTGTGGCTTATATTCAGGTACGGCTTCTATAAGGTGCGGCCTATACAGGGGTTGGACAAAATAATGGAAACACCTTAAAAAAATCAACAAAATATAATTTAATATGGTGTAGGTCCGCCTTTTGCGGCAATTACAGCCTCAATTCTCCGAGGTATTGATTCATACAACTTGTGAATTGTTTCCAAAGGAATTTTAAGCCATTCTTCAGTTAGAATACCCTCCAACTCTTTTACAGACGATGGCGGTGGAAATCGACGTCTTACCTGAATCTCTAAAACTGACCATAAATGCTCAATAATGTTGAGGTCTGGGGACTGTGCCGGCCATACGAGATGCTCAACTTCATTAGAATGTTCCTCATGCCATTCTTTAACAATTCTAGCTGTATGGATTGGGGCATTATCATCTTGAGGTGAAGGTGTTTCCATTATTTTGTCCAACCCCTGTATTTTTAATTTGAACAGAAAACTATTCAAGGAAAAGCAAAAAGTGTTGTTACAATATTGATGTTTCTTTCAATAAAAGTTACATTTGCACCACTGTTCCAATGTTGTTGTGGTTGAAGGGGGCCTGTAGATTTTTTTGTCCTCCAAAGAGGGCCCGACAGAAAAAGCCTGAGAACCGCTGCCCTAATGCGCTACATGAGCCAATTCCAATAAGTCTAATGCAGAGGCTTGTTAACTGACCTGATGTGGTCAAGTGGAGTGCAAGCTTTACTGTGCTGCCTAGTAAAGATGTCTGCTCATAAAGACCCCACAGGAGCGACTGTAGCCCAAACAGCTGAACTGTCCTGTTTGTACAGTCAAGTGACAGTGGAGATGTCACACACTGATGGCTGGGAAAAAATTCTGCTGTAAATCTCTATTGATTACCTATTGCTGACTCGTAGCTGCGCAGCACTTGGCAAGAGGTTGATTTTGTCTGGGTGTTGTTCAAAGCACAAATACGTCTAGTGATGGAGCAGCGTTTAAGGGGTGCAATACTAAAACAGCATTTTGCAGTAAGGAGGGAGTAAAAAAAAAAAAAAAAAAGAAAGTAAATAGAGGAGGTCTGGCTGCAGACCAGAGTGTCCCACACCACACCACATCAGTCCAGTTCTGCACTCAAAAAAACAGAACAGTGGATTTAAATAGTAAGATAACGTCAACCGGTCCCACAAAACTTTTTTATTTAAATTTTAAAAATACTAGATGACTAAATTTCAGCAAACCGTCTTAATTAAGTGCTACATCACACAGTTAAATTGAATTTATTAAACATGTTGAATTTACTCAATATTGTTACGTTTAATTTAGTATACATCATTACATTGAATCAATTAAACACATTGAATTTACTATATATCATTTCATTGAATTTAATAAACATGTTGAATTTACTATATGTTATGTTAAATTTACTAAACATTATGTTCAATTTATTAAACACACTGAATTTCCTAAATATTGTTATGTTTAATTTACTAAATACTATTATGTTGAATTAATTAAGCACGCTGAATTTACTACATGCTGTTACATTTAATTGACTTAACATCATTATTATAGTATAGGTGAAAGTTTGACACGAAGTCAGCTCGATGTCAGGTGTGAGCACAGGTCGTGCTTTTAATTCGATAGGCACAGAAAACCAAATTGGAATGATCACAACAGGATAGCTATTGCTCTACCAATGGCTCTCACTCAGGGTGCAACTTTACAAATTACAAAAATACAGAAAAAATAAACAAAAAGTCCAATAAGCATTGCCATACACATATTAAGTCAAAACTAGTCCTAACACAACAACCCCGCTGAATTCTTGAGCATAAAAATAACACATTTACAACATAGTACCCACTACCCATAATGCACTGCGGCAAACATGCCAAACTTCATTTTTTAAGTGACTGCGTTGACTAAATTGTATTAAACAGTATTGAATATTCCCAAGACTTGTATTATTATTTAAATGTAATGTAACTCTCTTGTTTTTTTCACTAAAAATGAATTTATTAAATATTTTCAACATAAATACATTGCATAAGGATTACTACATGGGTTTTCCATTTCTTTGAGTGTGAGGTCTCTACACTGGCTCCCTGTCTCTCAGAGAATAGACTTCAAAATTCTCTTGCTAGCATATAAAGCACTGAATGGTTCAGGCCCAAAATACATCAGAGACCTTCTAGTCCAGTATGAACCATCCAGACCACTCAGGTCATCTGGTGCAGGTCTGCTCTGTGTTCCCAAAGTCAGAACTAAACATGGAGAATCAGCGTTCAGTTTCTATGCTCCGTATATCTGGAACAAACTACCAGAAAATATCAGGTCTGCTGAGAGTCTGAGTTCTTTTAAATCAAGGTTAAAGATTCACCTGTTCACTGCTGCCTTTGACTAAAAGGCTTTTGACTTTTTACATTTTATATTCTCTTTGAAACTCTGCACTGCAACTCTTACTTTAATATGTGTGTGTTTTTATTTTTATTTTATTCTATTTTTTTTTTTTTTTTTTTTTTTTTTTTTTGATTTTATGTGTTGTTTTCTTACTCGCTGTTTTTAATCACCTTTTACATGTTTCTTTTGTAATGTTTTAAATGTGTTTCTTTTTGTTTCTTTTATTTCAATGCCCTGTGTGAAGCACCTTGAATTGCCTTGTTGCTGAAATGTGCTATATAAATAAAGTTGCCTTGCCTTGCCTTGCCCTGTACTCAGAGCATATCATTCTATAACACGTTCTAGTCCCCTCAAAGTGTCCTTAACCCTTTATCGGGCAAGTGATTATTTTTGGTCATTTCTGCACACTTTACAAGATAGTGACAGTACACTACAAAAGTCAAAATCTTACCAAGTGTATTTTTCTGATTTCTAGTCAAAATATCTCATCACACTTAAATTAAGACATAATCAACTGAAGAGTAACTTTTCAGCTTTTTTTTTTTTTTTTTTTTTTTTTTTTTCGCTTAACTCAAGCAAAAAAATCCGCCAATGGAACAAGTGAAAATTATTATGGTAGATTTCTTGAAATAAGATGTTCAAGATCTATTGTCTAAAAATCAGTTCTTATATCTCACTGAAAAGTTCCTCTTTAGGTGATTATGTCTTAATTTAAGTGTGATGAGATAATTGGACTAGAAATGAGAAAAATACACTTGGTAAGATTTACAGTTTGAGAAACACTGCATTAGGGGAAGCTCCTTATGTGGTTTACCTAAGGGCCGCGTTGGATATAATTCATGCTGCTTTATTATGTGTTCCTTGGTGTCGGCTATTTGTTATGTTATTATATACTTAATACTTCTATGCATTGGTCACAGGTTGGATAAATATTGTATCTCAGCAGAAAGGGAATATCAGTTACTGTAAATGAATCATGTTGCTGCTTTAAATACGTGAATGGATTACAGTGGGAATATGTTGCGGTTCTGTTTGCTTGGAAAGATTGTGAATTGGAATATTAGGAAGAGTGGAATAAGAGTTTCTGCACTGCTATATGTGGCGAATTGATTAAATGCTTGATTAAACACTCGGCAGAGGAGTGTGGATGCCTAATTCAAACGCATATGCAAATATTCTTGTTTCGTAGATTACTGCCTTTTATGAACTCTTTCACACATACACACGCAGAAACAGAGACTGATGCAATTTACTGATGCATATTCATGTACACTATGGTTTGAGCAAGTTAAGTGTGCTCTAACCACGGACTTAATAAATACCCGAAACATAGACACACAGTCAGAAAATTAAGAGATTTCATAGTAGAGCGAAGATTTGCATCGGAAAGTGCTACTACATGCAACTGAAGCAAATCAGGTAGCAATCATATTCTCCGGATAATTTTAACAGAAAAGCAGCAAGCAGGGAACAGTGTGTTTGATCAAAAATGACCAGGTTTCAGTCAGTTTCAGAAAACCCAAAGTCTACACCAGGGTTCTCGCTAGCGTCATTGAAAGTCGGGGCCCCCCAGGGACAGCGTCAGGGGCTGAGATTTGACCCGCGATACTTTCTTTCAACCAGCGTAGCGGTGTTTTTTTGTGTGTGTGTGTGTGTGATCGTCCAGCGTAATGATAACGAGATTTGAATATTAAAAAACGTATGCCTTTGTCTTGGCGCAAAGCGCTGCAGACAGGACATGAAAACAATATAATCAACACCCCTTTGTGTGCCTTGGTATTGTCTGACGCCCGCCCGGCAACATCACTTGCCTTTTCCGGGGGAGGATGCCCCTGGACCCACCTACAAAACTCACGCCATCAAAATCTTACCAAGTGTTTTTTTCTCATATTTATTTTTTATAGTTATTTATTTATGCATGCACCAGATTTAGCAGAGAAGCTAATGCCTCGTTTCCACTGTGTGGTATCGGCTCGACTCGACTCGACTCGGCCTTTTTGCGTTACCCGGTACTAGTTTTTTGGTATCACCTCTGCTGAGGTTCCAGGACTGGGGACCAGATACTAAAACGTGACATGTAAACACTGCAGACCACTGATTGGTCAGACAGTTTTCTCTGTGACCCACTGTTTTACAAAAAACAGATGCGGAAGTGGACAGTAAATATAGCGGTACATTAATCCATATGATGACAGACCAAAACTACACCATGGTCGGTTGAGGAGATTCAGTCTTTGGTGGCCGACGTAAAAATTCAGACCAGACAACACGCAACGAGCGAGTTTTCAGCAACTCTCTGAACAGACGACATGGAAGTAACACGCCGCATCGCTATGATGTCCAGGTACTGTAAAGTCGGTGGTATCCTGTAATGAAAGCGGTCTCCAGGAATACTGAGTCGAGCTGAGCCGAGGTAGTTCCACATAGTGGAAACGCGACATAATTTCCATCTGTTATAAGATAAGATAAGATAAGATAAGATAAGATACACTTTATTATCCCCATGGGGAAATTTTTCTTGGACTCCGTTCAGCTGCAGGAACATTGAAAGGCAGGAACAGCTGCCATGGGTAAAGAAATGAAACTGAAATGGTGTCCAAAGTGTTAATGCTGTAACCTGGCAATTTTGTGAAAAACAAGATGGATGCCTATCGTCCCCTCCCATGACCTTTGATTGGATTTAAATCCCACTGCTACTTCGCGCAAACTACCGTACTTTCCGGACGTTTTGAACCATGCGGCTTATACTGCGATGCAGCTCGAGTATAGATTTATACGGGCTAACGGCCACCAGGGGGCGCTCTAGCGGGAAGCGCAAAAGTAAGAGACAGGTGGAAGAGGTGATGAAGAGGAGAAGTTTGAATCTTAACTTTTAACAATCATTTTGCGTGTCATGCACAAACCCTCATCATGGAAAACACATGAAAAAATGCATATTTTGCAGCTTTTAAGTTAAAGGCAATCGATGTGTCTGTCTTAGAAGGAAATAGAGCTGCAGCACGGAAGTGCCATTGAGCAACAACGGAGGAGAGATGTAGAAGGTGTGTGACGGAGAATTTGAGACTGTTCAACTCCGACACTGAAGAAGACGACTGCAGTGGTTTAATGAGCAGAAGGAAGATGAAGATACAGATCAATGACTTTTCTGGGTTTTTGAACCAGCCTGTTGCTGCCGTGTTACAGGCACTGTTTGGAAAATAGCAGTTAAGGCATGGAAATAAATATTTAAATAATCTTTCTGTTTACCATCTTTCTGTGTAAATATCTCATGTCACAATGTGGACACCTGTGACTTACATTCTGGTGCGCCTTACAGCCTGGAAAGTATGGTAGTTTTAACTTGGATTGCGAAATTTGCTCCTGCTCACTCATGCATGAAAACCTGGGTCTGTAAATTTGGACAAACATCCACCAATCCCCTACCGACCTACATCCATAAAAGAAAATTCCAAAAATTATCAAATGTGGAACTGGGAGTAATTTTTCAAAATGTATAGTTTTTTTTTTGGGCGACACGGTGGTGCAGTGGTTAGCACTCATGCCTCACAGCAAGAAGATCCTGGGTTCGATTCCAACACCAGTCGACGGGGGGTGGGACCTTTCTGTGAGCATGTTCTCCCCATGTCTGTGTGGGTTCTCTCCGGGTACTCCGGCTTCCTCCCACCATCCAAAGACATGCACTGATAGGTTAATTGGTTAATCTAAATTGCCCATAGGTGTGAATGTGAGAGTGATTGTTTGTCTCTATATGTTCAGCCCTGAGATGAACTGGCGACTTGTCCAGGGTGTACCCCGCCTTTGCCCCTATGTAGCTGGGATAGGCTCCAAGCGACCCCCGTGACCCTAGTGAGGATAAAGCGGGTTCAGAAAATGAATGAATGAATGCATGAATGTATAGTTGTTGTTTTTTTTTTGATACACCCCGTAGAGCCCTGATGCACGTTGCATGTTTTCTCCCGTGTGTCCTGATAATCTGCTCTACTGCACCTCACTAACAAGAGCTGCTTGCAACCAGGTGAACTGTTCATATTCATCTTCACTGGAATCAAGTTTTCTGTGTTTTAGTATACAGGGTGGGGAAGCAAACTTCACAATATTTTGAGGCAGGGATTGAAAGACAGTGTATGACCAATTAGTTTATTGAAAGTCATGAGAATTTATTTGCCACAAGAAAATTTACATCATAGAAAATGTTTTTATTCTATGTGTCCTCCTTCTTTCTCAATAACTGCCTTCACACGCTTCCTGAAACTTGCGCAAGTGTTCCTCAAATATTCGGGTGACAACTTCTCCCATTCTTCTTTAATAGTATCTTTAAGAAAGTTGCTGTGTGATGTTCTATTGGTAGCATGTTCTAAAACGCCCCAAATAGCAGAATCCAGAGGGTTTAGATCTGGGCTAGAAGGCGGCCATAAACACGATTCCCAAAAATTGCTAAAGTTGGATTTGTTGCTGTTGTCAACAAGTGTTTTGGTGTTCTTGTGTAAGATTTTAACTTCAAATCAAATTTTACTGCATTTCTAACGGTCTTGTTGTCTACCTCAAGTTCAGTTGCCATTTTTCTCCTGGATTTGGTTGGATCCTTCAGGATTTTGGATTTGAGAGCTTTAATAAAAGCTTTGGTACGTTTTTTGTTGCTTCCTCCACTTCCAGACTTTCTCGTAATAGTTTTGCTCATAGTCATTCTCTTCTTTCCATTATAAACAGTCTTTATGGACACTCCAACTATTTTTGAAATCTCCTTTGGTGTGATGAGTGCATTCAGCAAATCACACACTCTTTGATGTTTGCTTTCCTGATTACTCATATGGGCAAAAGTTTGTGAAAAGGTATGGATAATAGTGTTAGGTATGATTATGACATCAGTATATGTTTGGTTTCAAAACAATTGACGTAGTGCCTGCTGAGAAAAAACAACTAAATGTTCCTTGTAAATTTTGCTTCCCCACCCTGTATATTCTATATTTTTGTGTATATCCTTCCAAAATTGTTTTATTTTTGGGCAGTCCCAGAAGTTATTCCGATTTTTGCAGATGTTAACATTATGAGAATTTAATTTTACTTTTTTCATTGTTAATATTTTACCGGTCCGGCCCACTTGAGATCATATCGAGCTGAATGTGGCCCCTGAACTAAAATGAGTTTGACACCCCTGGATTAGACCCTTTGTTGGGCCTGTTTTGGCCCACAGGCCACATGTTTGACACCTGAGCTCCACAGTTTTTATTGTAAAACTATTTAATCACATCTGCCTGAGCTACAACACTTCAGCTCATTTTCACCTTTGAAAGGCCTGAAGGAATTCACACAAAACCAGATTCTTTCGAACTGCAATCAGTGTGAACCCTTGTGTGTACGACACGAAAACAAGGACAAACTGCAGGAGACACGAATATTATTTTTCGGACTGTTTGATGAATAACTTGGATGTTTTCGTGACTGACAGATATTTTGCAACGCTTTTAAAAGTTCTTGCAGAGATATTGCATCGGATTCTAGGGATTTATTAACCTTGGCGCAAAAATCACCTTGTATTCACTAAAGTGGCAACTGAGAGTAGTCTCATCATCGCATATGAAAGAACTTAAAACACTCCCTTTGTTTCATTAAAACACTGAGAGGTGCAGATGAAGTCACAGCCTTCAATACTCTCCAGATAATTAAACCCACTTATTTTTTTTCATCTTGTCTCTTGACGTCCTTGACAACCTCTCTAGTTTTTTGGTCTTCAGTGGGATTGAACCTTCTTTACTGGTCTGGTCTGCAGATGCATCCTCTGGTCACATGTGGCTCTCATTAACTCGACCATTTCTTTCTTTCTTTCTTTCTTTCTTTCTGTACTGCAGGAAAATGAGTAATTCTTAACAAAAGATGACATTAGTTGAAATTTATGAGGTGTCGAGCTAATATAACCTTTAAATAATCCTTGAGCCACTACAAAATACTTCACAGATATTCACAAAATTCAGAATATGAAGCTAAGACGTCCATTATAAGAAACCATATCGCTCTCTCTCTCTCTCTCTCTCCCCAACAATCACATGAATCCAACAATCACATTAATTTTGCTCAATCAGGTCAACTTTCTGAACTATGCTACATATTGGCTTTTTAACATTTTTGCTTACATTTATGGGCATTTTCACATCATATGATACAAAATTCTTTCATATTTCTTGCAATAAACGAGTTCTGAAGATTTTACTTTTGCCAATTTATGATTAATGTTTATTTTTAATATTACAGGTGAATGAAATGGCTTCGACTAGAAGATCTTGCAAAAATAAGCCTGTCGTATTCTGCTACATCTGCGGTGAATACACCATTGTACCTAACAGGAATCAAGTCACAAGTTTCATAAAGTGTGCTTACCAATCTTATTTTGGTATTAAACTTGGTGACCAAGATAAAGTTTGAGTGCAGATTGTGAGAAGATCAAATTTTTCAAAATCAAATTAGCAAAAAAAACCTGACCTGATTGAGAAAAACAGATGTCATTTTTGGATTTAGCGGTGCAAAATGGTCCTAATTCAGTTGAAAAAACCTAGACAAGTTGCAAAAAACATTTTTTTGTAACCCAGTGTTATCGCTTAGTCCATTCATCGCTAGTTGGTTTACTCTTTTTTTTTTTAGTAATTATTTATTTATTTAGAACATTTAAATGAACAGAATCTATCTTCAAGCACATACAAGTGACTATTGCACGGTCGAAAAGGAGTAGGAAGAAGTATAAACTTATTTAATCCAACCCCTCAGTGCTTTTACAGCTTTATCACTGACTTAATGTGAATCAAACAATATTATTTTCCTAATTTTAGCATCAAACCACAACAAATCCATACTGCAGTAACTGAATTATACACAACAGTATGTTCATGTCAGTACAGTCATACAAACAGACTCAACAATTCAACCATTTTCTTCAATAATTACAGCAGACTTATTAATACAACAGTATCCATAACAAACAGGCCTCACTGTCATTATTAAATACTGTACCTCTCAAGAATCAGTTCTTTATATCTTTTTTTAAATTGAATTATGTTTGATATTTGTTTTATCTCCTCACACAATTTGTTCCACAATTTTACTTTATTGATCAATCAGCAATTAATTGATAAGCGGCAATTTTCCTGAGAACCTGAATTTCCCCTTAAATAGGGTCTATAAGAATAAAAGCTAAATATTGTTTATATACTTTATGTAAAAAGCGTGTCATATTCCTTAATGATTGATTTATTGAACCATTGGGTACAGAACAGGCAATGACATTTATGCAGTAGAACTAAATAAATTTTGCAGAGAAATTCAATAAAATAAATGGATCTGGAGAGGGGCAGCTTAGAAGACATGGGCATTTCTGACTTTGCATCACTACACTGCAAAAAAAAAAAAAAAGTAAAAAATGGTATTATTCCAGCAGCAGGAGTGCCAAAAAAATAATTTTAAATAACGGAAAATAACCATTGCATAAAAATACGGTAATTTTCCATAATTAAAATACAGTTTTTTGCCCTAACTTTACATGAGATTTTGCAGGGTTTTTTTTTTTACTTTTTAATGTTTAATAAAGAATATTTACATGTATTAAAATAATCAAATTACCTATAAATATATGTATAAATAATTTTCAGTGAGACTCAGTTGTCCAATCCACTAATAAAAACTGTATTTGGACAGTTTATCAGTGCTTATACATGTTATACATTCACAAAATACATTTATTCAACACTTTTGTTGTGAAACCTCCTGTAATTACACAAGATATTTGTCAATTAACAAACAAGTCTTGTTAAACTTACAAAACAAATACTTCTTTAATGGTTAATTGTCCGTAATTTTATCTCATTTTATTTATTTATTTATTTATTTTTTACACTATTAAACTTTAAATTAACAATTTAATCTCATTAATAGAAAAGAAATATTTGTGAAATTACAATACACTAGCAAATGTATTTTAAAATGTATTTTTCTGTGAAAAAAGAAAACATTTCTTTTAAAAAATTACATTTTTTTGGGTTATTTACAGTCACAGTTTTTTCATGTTATTTTACATTTCACATGTAAAATCACAGTCAGTTTTTGTCATTTCATTGATATTTTCCTGTATCTTAAAAATACAGGAAAAATCTGTCAAATAAACAGTGAAAAGTCTGTTAAATTACAGATTTTTTTTTTTTTTTTACAGTGTACCTGACATGATGGAGCATCTTATTAACAATTAATTGATAGTAAATTAATTGTTTACATCCCTAATCCAGACTGCATCACTCACTGAATAAAATATAAATGTAATTGTTTACGCACACATGATATAGTGACAGACACACCTCTTTACCTTTGCCTACAGGAAAAGTTAGATCCTGTTGAGACCCAGCAATGCATGTTTGTCCTTTGTAGAGACAAGAGTTCCACAGCTTTACGAAAAAATAAAAAATAAAAATATTCTTAAAAAAAAAAAAAAAAAAAGTATCTGAAATACTGTTACATTATGTTATTTCCAATAAAGCCAATTATTTAATGAAAAAATAAAAGCCTAAACTTTTACTTTCCTGGGTCTCCTGAGATTGGAGCATACTTCAACCACAGTTATTATCTAAGACTTTTAAAATTAATCAGAGGGTTGTAATGTTATTGAAATTACACAGCTTCCCCAAACTATTTATCTGAATAAATATTTACCTGTGGCCACAGGCGATTGGCCGCTTTGTGACTAATACACAGTGTGTGTGATCAGGAAAACTAAGTGAGAAATGAGTTATTTCACAGTGCATCTTTGATGTTTATTTTATTTTATTTTATTTTATTTTATTTCTGATACAGGAACAGGCCCAAGTCAAGTTTGTTACTAGTCTTGATGATTTCCTCAGTTTGAGACATTAAGTTTTCAACTCCTGAGTAAGTCACATGACTCAAGTCCACACTTTTCAGGATTAAATGAGCTACATTGACTGTTATGGTCAACAATATTCAGAAAAATGTAAAAAAAAATAGAATGATTGTCTTCAGAATGCCATGTGTTGTAATTGCGCGATCATGTCTTACTTTTCCAGCAGGTGTGCAGTTTTTTGGCAGGTAAAGCAGCAGGTTACCGTCTTTCTTCTCACAAAAGCTTTACCTCTGCATAATTGAACAAGACTGATTTGAATGTTGCTTGTATTACTGCAGCGAGCGATATTGCCAAGTGTCTGTCTGCAATAGCTTTAGTCATAAAAGTTTGGCATATCTTGTTTGTCTTTTTCTAAATCCCAAGGGAACATTATTGCTATCATCCAGGGTTATTTAAACTTCATGTCCCACACGCACATGATCATAAAAAATGACTAAATGGGTTGTTTCAGCCAGATCTTCTCCTGGCTCAGTATAGTTTAATCTCTTTGTCAGCTGATGTTTTTCCTCATGGGTGGAGCTTAAGCAATAGGATTAATATTAACTACTGCACGGCCTCCGATGGAATGGTTAAAGAGTAGGAATTATCAGTAACCTTACAACTGGCACGATGCACACAATGATTTATTCTGAGATTACTCTGCTCAACACTGTTATCAGGCCGTGTGGGCCTATCAGGAGAGTGGCTGGATGGGATGGAAAGAAGGGATAGAGAGGATGAGACACACAATGGCAGACTCTGTCCCTGGAGGGTGACAGATGTCTGTTTCCCCCCCTTTAAAATATGCTTTAATTCTAAAAGGGAATAAAGTAATCTCCCAATCACACAGGATCTGTCAAGCCAGAGAGGGGATGATTTATAGATTTCGAAAGTGCTTATGGCACTAATTTTTACATTTTTTACTCGTCTTGTGATGACTGCAGTTGTAAAACCCTGAATCACTGACCTTTGTTCTTTCCCTTAAACCAAATGACAGTGTCAGTCTACTGTAGCATGATAATCTCCCAGTGATTCATGCTCAGCTGTTCACCATATACAGCACAACCCTCAATGTTTTCAAAATAATGAAATAAAAACCACAGCGCTCCTTTTAATTACATAACATCTGTTTTGTTGTTGTGGCATCAGATGCCCGGCATCTGATATCAAGGACATTTCACTGAATTTGATTGAAGTCAAAGTGCAGTCAGTTGTTCTCATTTTTAGAATTTCTACTGTGAATATCGAGGCTGGACATACATATTCATCAGGTTTACATGGAATAGGGGATTAGATGAAAATGGCAAAACAAAACTGATAATGCACTCTATTTGAGCAGCAATCTGACTGCACCCGGAAACTGGCATTTCCTATCCCTCAGTGTTCCCAAGACATGATGGAGGTCTCACTATCCAGCAGAATGTAGCCTAATGTTCACTCAGCTGTGACCAGGACTAATGTGAGCTTTCTCTTACATTCAGCTCCCCTCGGAAGAAGCGACTACATGAGGAAAGCGAGCAGCTGAGTGGGTGCGTAAATCAAACTGCTGAAATGACATTAGAGAAAACTCAGCTCAACTTTGCCATCGCTAACATCTAATATCTACGGTGGGAACATGCATTATATAAGCTGAACAAGATAATGACATTAAAACACAGGAATATGACTCACAGAGTAGATGGTATATGTATGTATGTATGTATGTATGTATGTATGTATGTATGTATGTATGTATGTATGTATGTGTGTATGTATGTATGATTGTGTGTATTTGTATGTGTGTGTATGTACTGTATGTATGCATGTATGTATATATGTGTGTATTTGTGTGTATATATGTATGTATGTATGTATGTGTGTAGGTACTGTATGTATGCATGTATGTATGTGTGTATGTACATATGTGTGTATTTGTATGTATGTGTGTATTTGTGTGTATGTATATATATATGTGTATGTGTGTATGTACTGTATGTATGCATGTATGTGTATATGTGTGTATGTATGTATATATGTATATATGTGTGTATTTGTCTATGTACTGTATTTGTGTGTGTGTGTGTGTGTATGTGTGTATTTGTGTATGTATGTGTGTATGTACTGTGTATGAATGTATGTGTATATATATATATATATATATATATATATATATATATATATATATATATATATATATATATATATATATATATATATATGTATGTATGTTTGTAAGTATGTATGTGTATATGTACGCATGCATGCATGCATGCATGTATGTATGTATGTATGTATATTTGTATGTATGTGTGTGTATGTATGTATGTATGTATGTATGTATGTGTATATTTGTATGTATGTGTATGTGTATTTATGTATACATGTATGTATGTGTGTATGTATGTATATATGTGTATATTTGTATGTATGTATGTATGTATGTATGTATGTATATATTTGTATGTAAGTGTGTATTTGTGTATGTATATATGTATGTATGTGTATTTGTGTATGTATGTGTATTTGTGTATGTATGTATGTATGTATGTATGTATGTTGTCCTCTATTTGTTCATTTGTGTCAATGATCTCTTTTAAAAAAAAAATTCTGTCCATTTTTCTCTTTAACATCCATTTTAATTACAGTTCGAGTTTCCAACTTGATGCATGAAAGTATCAGCTGTCATTTCTAACTGTAAAACTTTGCACCTACAAAATAACAAATCAACATTTTAAGTTTCCATTTGGCCTTTCCCATTCCATTAATATCAAACTATGCTTTTTGTGCATTCATTACAATGGATATGTTGTTTCTGTTTGTTGTTTAAAGTAATTAACGACTGAATACACTACTACTACTACTACTACTACTACTATTTTCTTTGTGGTTAATTTATTTTATAATCAAAACACATTCTCCTTAAAATATGATCATCTGTTAAAAAATGGTTTCAGCTGGACTGAGATATGAGTGTGACACATGAGCGACAGATAACATCAGCGATAAGAGCGCCATCATTACATCTGCCACAGAGGGCACGTCTCCATTAGTATCTGGACGTCTGGGTGTAAATTGGTTGAAGGGTAGAACACGGGCTGAGAAGAACCCATTCTATTTTTAGAACGGGGGGTAACACTTTATAATGAGTACACACTATGAAGCATTAATTAAGCATTAACAAATACTGAATTCATCATTTATAAAGTATATTTCTAAAATGGATACTCATTAATATATGGTTTATAAGCACAATTATAAATGTTTTACTCATTGTTAATAAGCACATTGATTAAGAATTAATAAATACTGAACTCATCATTTTTAAAGCATATTTCTGACATGAATACTCATTAATATATGATTTATAAGCACAATTATAATGTTTTATTCATCATTAATAATAACATTAGTTAAGCATTAATAAATACTGAATTCATCATTTTTAAAGCATATTTCTGACATGAATACTCATTAATATATGGTTTATAAGCACAGTTATAAATGTTTTACTAATGTTAAAAAGCACATTAATTAAGCATTAATAAATACTGAATTCATCATTTTTAAAGCATATTTCTGAGATGAATACTCATTAGTATATGGTTTGTAAGCACAATTATAATGTTTTACTCATCGTTAATAATAACATTAGTTAAGCATTAATAAATACTGAATTCATCATTTTTAAAGCAAATTTCTGAGATGAATACTCATTAATATATGGTTTATAAGCACAGTTATAAATGTTTTACTCATCGTTAATAAGCACATTAATTAAGCATTAATAAATACTGAATTCATCATTTTTAAAGGATATTCGGCCATGAATACTCATTAGTATATGATTTATAAGCACAGTTATAAATGTTTTACTCATCGTTAATAATAACATTAATTAAGCATTAATAAATACTGAATTCATCATTTTTAAAGCAAATTTCTGAGATGAATACTCATTAATATATGGTTATAAGCACAGTTATAAATGTTTTACTCATCGTTAATAAGCACATTAATTAAGCATTAATAAATACTGAATTCATCATTTTTAAAGGATATTTCTGACATGAATACTCATTAGTATATGATTTATAAGCACAGTTATAAATGTTTTACTCATCGTTAATAATAACATTAGTTAAGCATTAATAAATACTGAATTCATCATTTTTAAAGCAAATTTCTGAGATGAATACTCATTAATATATGGTTTATAAGCACAGTTATAAATGTTTTACTCATCATTAATAAGAACATTAGTTGAGCATTAATAAATACTGAATTCATCATTTTTAAAGGACATTTCTGACATGTATACTTATTAATATATGGTTTATAAGCACAATTATACATGTTTTTACTAATTGTTAATAAGAGCATTAGTTAAGCATTAATAAATACTGAATTCATCATTTATGAAGCATATTTATGACATGAATACTCATTAATATATGGTTTATAAGCACAGTTATAATGGTTTTACTCATTAATAAGCTCATCTATAATGTGCT
Organism: Sphaeramia orbicularis; assembly: GCF_902148855.1. Taxonomy (NCBI): domain Eukaryota; kingdom Metazoa; phylum Chordata; class Actinopteri; order Kurtiformes; family Apogonidae; genus Sphaeramia; species Sphaeramia orbicularis. The sequence continues at coordinate 57,089,087 of NC_043961.1, forward strand.
TAATGATTGTATTTTCATTCTTTATAAATTATGGATTTAAAAATTTAGTATTGCATCACTTACAAACCAGTTCTGATGTGCATTTATGCTCACACATACACTATTCAGACATGTACTAATGGTTAGTGAATATGTTAGTGGGTATTTTAAACTAACTCACATTTATCTTCCAATAGATGTCCTATAAACTGTTATTAATACAGGAATTCATTATTTCAGGTAGTTATAAAGCACTTACTACTCATTAATTAAGTCTATGGTGTGAGCTCATCTAAAGTGTGCACTATCTATGTCATATAAAGCATTTACAAATGAGATTTAAAGGTTGGCAATGCATAAAGACTCACAAAAGTTTCAGTTATTCTAACAAAGGAAAGACATAAAACATGGGATTATTAAAAAAAATTGCATGATTGAATGATTATGATTATGAATGATTAGTAAAACATTTATAACTGTGCTTATAAACCATATACTAATGAGTATTCATGTCAGAAATATACTTTATGAGTAATGAATTCAGTATTTATTAATGCTTAACTAATGCTTCATAGTGTGTACTTATTATAAAGTGTTACCGAATGGGGATATAGGGATCAATTTTTTTTCCCATTTTTTTCCAACATTGTGTACATCCTGAGGGCGGTACGCAACAAGTGCCCTCTAGTTTGTATTGTCATCAACAACCTTGACTCAGTAAAAACAGTTGATTTGATGACGAAAAGTGCTGAAACCGATTCCCAGTCTGTCAATCTACTTATTACACACTTAAACTACCCCGGCTCTCCAGGCTGTTTCCTCCTACTCCCTTTTCCTATTACCATCACTTCCCCATGCCGCTCTCCAAGTTTGATTAAGTGCAATCCAGTGGGGGTGTTTCAGCACAAACTTGATCCATGACCCAGAGCTGACTTTTCTCTTTGCTGCATCACAGCCAAAGATTTTGTTTTGCACAAGCCTTTCTTTTCCCTATTCCCACCTCAAACTCACTTTAATTACAGTCTGAATACAAACGATCTAAACATAGTGAAATTCTAATCATTAGGCTTTTGGCCTCCACATGGTCACAGACGCAATATAAATAAATATACAACAATTTTACTCAAAAACAGATGATTTCAAATGATGTTAAAAAAGAAAACCTTTACTCGAAAAATAATGTGTGGATTCTGACAAACTTTACAGTTATTTCTAGGGATGCATCACTTTTTTCAAGGCCAAGTACTTACATTTGAGTACTTGTTGATACGAGTACCAATATGAGTACTTAATAATACCAATACAGTTCTTAGTTACTTTTGAAAATGTGCTTTATGATGTTAATAAAATCCTTTGCTAGAAAATAATGTGTGGATTCGGAAAAATTTTACAAATATTTCCAGGGATGCACCACTTTTCTCAAGTAAAAGTACTTACATTTGAGTACTTGCCGATACGAGTACCAATATGAGTACTTGATAATACCAATACAGTTCTTAGTTACTTTTGAAAATGTGCTTTATGATGTTAATAAAATCCTTTGCTAGAAAAATAATGTGTGGATTCGGACAAACTTTACTATTATTTCTAGGGATGCCCTGATACCACTTTTTTCAAGTAAAAGTACTTACATTTGAGTACTTGCCAATATGAGTACTTGATAATACCAATACAGTTCTTAGTTACTTTTTGAAAATGTGCTTTGTGATGTTAATAAAATCCTTTGCTAGAAAAATAATGTGTGGATTCGGAAAAATTTTACAATTATTTCCAGGGATGCACCGATACCACTTTTTCAAGTAATACGAGTACTCATATGAGTACATGATAATACCAATACAGTTCTTAGTTCCTTTTGAAAATGTGCTTTGTGATGTTAATAAAATCCTTTGCTAGGAAAATAATGTGTGGATTCAGACAAATTTTACAATTATTTCTAGGGATGCACCGATACAACTTTTTTCAAGTAAAAGTACTTATATTTGAGTACTTGTTGATACCAAGTACCAATATGTTGTTCTTCCACTGTTAATGTGATGATGTCATCATACGACAAGTTGACTCGACTTTGACTTTACTGACAAATAAGTCAATCTGAAAAAATCTGGAGTCACTAATGCCCTAGTACGCAGAGGTCGGACAGAACGCTCCGTCCGTATCCGTCTGTATCTTTCGTGCTACTTTTGTCACCGTCCTTTATTTGGTTAAATCTCCACACTGCTGACATTACTCCTCCACTGTGTACACTCAAAAAAATGATTCTTGGCTCTAATAAACATGAAGTAATATTTTAAAGTAAAATGTAACTGAAATATATGAAATTTAAAGTTTATTTATCCGAAAAAGTCAAACATAATGTGAATATGCTTAGTATAAAGTGAATCTAAACAAATAAAGTAAACTTTATTTACTAGATCACATAAAAAGGCTGAGCGTCACAGTCAAACACAGTTTATGTAAAAGTTTGCATTAACTAAATCAAATCTGACTGAAGGTATTTAATTTATTCATATTGACTCAATATGACCGAAAAAACATTGTATTAAATGCAACTCTTTACATTAAACTTATGTAATAAAATTATATGGAAAATTTACATGTAATTAAAATACATAAAGTCAACATTTTTGGCTTAATTATTTTTTTGAGTGTACCTGCTGCACTTAACTGCAAATGTCACACTGCTGTAAGTGGTATCGGTGCGGCTGTATCAGAGTACTTTTACGAGTACGAGTACACACGCTGAGTATCTGACCCGATACCTGATAGTGGTAATTATTTCCATATTCTTACACAGAAAGAAAATAAACAAGAGCTGCAGATGACTTTGTGCAGTGTGTGCTGTGCTCAGCAAAGATACTGTAACCACGCAAAGGTTAAGCAGCATTGTTTTGGAATGTAAACAGCTTGGAACTTCATGCTCGAATGCCTCCAAATCGAGCAATGACAAGAGGATATAATGACGCTCATAATAACACTATAACCTTACACCATATTTCCTACATAGGTTAAATCCTCCAAGCATTCTAGAAATACAAGAAACTCCGAGTGGGGAGCTGTAACTACCCCCAAATGAGGTTTTATTCCGCTGACCTGAGATCACTTTATTGTGGAACAACCAGGTAAAAGGGTCCAGACCACGCTCACTTTTAGATTTAAATCAACAATGACAGTTTTATTGGGCAGGAATAAATTACATAATTTTTGCCTCATATAAAAAGTCAGAGCTGAGAAAAGAAACAGTCAAAAGTTAAGTGTAATCACCCCAGGAGTTGAAACAGCCTCCCTGTATTAAAGTCAGAAAACTAAAGCAGACTGACATCAATATGCAAGTGCGGTTTTTTGTAATTGTATAATTCAGGTCACGTGTCTGTGAGATTAATTCTCTGAACTTGCACGCCAAGTTCTGCAGAGGATCAAAGGTTTGCTGATAAATGTTATCATAAATGACAGATGTTATGGGATGAACACAGAAACTTGTTCTTTCCGAGCCTATTTCCGAATATGTGACTTCGCTTCATCTTCACTAAAAACCTGTTTCTGTGATGGTAGACTGATGCCTTCATGATTTTGTTTTTTTTTTTTTAAGTCAGACAAACTTCTTTAGGAAGCCTATAGAATGAAAGTATCCTGGAGGCTCATCATGAAGATAGAAGATGTATATGTCAGGGTAGAGACTGCGATCTGGTAGGATCGTAGTCTCTACCAGTAGAAACTCCGATCAGAGTCTCTACTGGTAGAAACTCCGATCCAAACCCTAACCCTAACCCTTCTACTGGCAGGATCGGAGTTTCTACCAGTAGAGACTCCGATCGTAGTCTCTACCAGTAGAAACTCCAATCAGAGTCTCTACTGGTAGAAACTCCGATCCAAACCCTAACCCTAACCCTAACCCTTCTACTGGCAGGATCGGAGTTTCTACCAGTAGAGACTCCGATCGTAGTCTCTACCGGTAGAAACTCCGATCAGAGTCTCTACTGGTAGAAACTCCGATCCAAACCCTAACCCTAACCCTTCTACTGGCAGGATCAGCGATTCTACCAGTAGAGACTCTGATCGTAGTCTCTACCAGTAGAAACTCCGATCAGAGTCTCTACTGGTAGAATCGCCGATCCTACCAGATCGCAGTCTCTACCCTTACATATACATAAGCACAAATAATCTGTTGTCATAAGATGTGTAGCCAACACAACCCTTCCTCCTTCCATCTGCACTGCTTCAGTCTTAAATGACGTCAATATACAGATTATAGTTTATTTCCCTTCCTTTTACATCTTTTGCCCCTTTTTCTTGCCTGATCTAAACTTTCATAAAATCTCAGTGTTGTTGCATTCACATTAGATTAGAATTTTGGTTACTACATACAACTAAGAGTAAAGAAAAACAATTATTGCTACGGTTATTTAGAAAAGTCATGCACTTACAGTAGGGATGGGCGGTCAGCTCAAAATATTATATGATGATATTTTGTGGTCACATCATGATCAACAATTTTCTTTTTACAGGGTGGGGAAGCAAAATTGACAATGAACATTAAGTTGTTTTTTCTCAGCAGACACTACGGCAATTGTTTTGAAACCAAACATATATTGATGTCATAATCATACCTAACACTATTATCCATACCTTTTCACAAACTTTTGCCCATATGAGTAATCAGGAAAGCAAACGTCAAAGAGTGTGTGATTTGCTGAATGCACTCGTCACACCAAAGGAGATTTCAAAAATAGTTGGAGTGTCCATAAAGACTGTTTAGAATGGAAAGAAGAGAATGACTATGAGCAAAACTATTACCAGAAAGTCTGGAAGATACTATTAAAGAAGAATGGGAGAAGTTGTCACCCGAATATTTGAGGAACACTTGCGCAAGTTTCAGGAAGCGTGTGAAGGCAGTTATTGAGAAAGAAGGAGGACACATAGAATAAAAACATTTTCTATTATGGAAATTTTCTTGTGGCAAATAAATTCTCATGACTTTCAATAAACTAATTGGTCATACACTGTCTTTCAATCCCTGCCTCAAAATATTGTAAATTTTACTTCCCCACCCTGTATATAATGTAGATGAGTTACAACCAAACTAAAACATGTTTTGGACCCGTATCATTGCAATACTGATAATATCTAGATCAGTGTTTTTCAACCTTGGGGTCGGGACCCCACGTAGGGTCGCCTGAAATTTCTAGTAATTGATAAAAATAAATAAATAAATAAATAAACTTACTAATAAAAAATATATGGTGAGTTGACAGAGACAAACACAATCCATAAAAGACATGTCAAACTGTGAGTCTGAAACTGCAGCACTGTGGTTCTGTTTATCTGTCAAATGTTCATTGTGGTCAGTTTCAGATGCTGCAGCTCTTTCATAATTCATAGTTTGAGTTCTTGTTTGTTCAGTATTAATTGTCAGCCTTGTAAATCCAAGCTGGACTGACTGTACATATCCTGACCAAGGAAAATCAAATTCTCACTTTGTTTCATTAATCTACACCTGGCTTTTCTGCCTCTGTCCATAATAATATACATAATATAGACTAAATGTCGTCTAAAGATAATGTTTATTTGCAACATAGTATAGCAAACTATTACATGATTAAAAACTAATTCATTTTAGCAAAAAAAAAAACAAAACAAAAAAAAAAACAGAATTTTGGGATGTTATGTTTCATATTTTTATTGGTATGCATAGAAGAAAACAAAAAGTACATGCCAACACCATGGCACACTGATGTCAACATTAACCAGGTTTGTAAACATCATTACTTTCGAATTTGCATTTTTTTTTTTTTGTTTTTGTGACAAATAACAGTGAAACCAGACGAACAATACAATGAAAAGAAAACTAAGACATAGTCTGAATAATATAATTAAACTACTGACATAAACATAAGAAAATAAATAAATAATTAATAAATACATTAAAAAAAAAAAGGAGGGGAAAGGGAATTACATTGTCTCAAAAAAAAATCCATAAACATTTGCTATTTATTATAGAATTGGTTCAAGTTTCCTCACTTCGAATACCTAATTTTCTCTACTTTTAAAAAAGACTTAACCTCATTAATCCATTGTGTACTGGAAGGGGCTATTGTAGATTTCCAATTAAGGAGGAGGTGGTGTTTAGCAATCAGGGAGGTAAAAGCTATCACTTCTAACTCTTTTACAGAGTATTGAGTATACTCTTCCGGGAGACCAAAAATAGCAATGTGTGGTGAAATTTTGGGATGTTAAAATGGGGTTATGAGCCAAAAAAGGTTCGGAACCACTAATCTAGATGAAGTCAACACTAGTCCACGTTTTCATTTGTACAAAGAGTGTTTCCATGAATTAAGTTACGGAAGAATTTGTTCCAGAATGAGAATCATGTTTATTGCCATGTTAGTAACCAGGGTTCACATTACTAGGAATTAGCCTCAGTGGTTTGCTGCATACAGAGAACATGGAATAGGTAAGAAGCATGCAGAAAAAAATAAAATAAAATAAAATAAAATAGAAACAGAACCAAATAAACAAGTAAGATAGAGTTATAGTGGACTATCAAATTTTGCTAAATTTGAGTTTTACAATGAATTCAATATGTTTAATACTGGCATCTCCCTTTTGCATCTGTGTAATTCAGATTCACTGTTTGTTGGAGATAATTCCTCATCTTTATTCCTTCAGCAGCAAAATCACACATTACACGAACTCTGCAAAATAATGTGAACTAAACCCAAATGTTTTAGCGTGGACATGTGCTGAAGTATCACTATGCACAGACTGAAATAAACTCACTAGCCAAAGAAACCTGCGCTAGTGGCATTAACGCAACAAACCCATAGGTTATTGCAATGTTGATGTGCAACACTGTCTGTGAAATACTGTAATTACACTGATAAATGAGCCACGTAAAATGAACGTTAGCTGAGTAGAGAAGTGTGATATCGAAGTAGTTATTTGTTATTTGCTTTTTAATGACACAATCTGTGCGATCCGCTTGAAAAGTACATCATATACCAAATTAACTCTGCAGACATAAAAGACGATGGAAGCTTTATTTCACTCCATCAAGAGATATGCAGATTTTTGGCAATACTAACAGATTTGTTTTTAACCTCCTAAGACCCAGGAAATGTCAGCAAAGTACAAGCTTTTTTTTTGTTTTTTATTAAATAACTGCCTGTATTGGAAACATCATGATGCAACAGTATTTTCAGATGCAGTTTTAAAAATGTTTATGGAATGTCCTTTGTGGTGGACACTTTTCTTTTTTTTTTTTTTTTTTTTTATAAAGTTGTGAAACTCTTGTCCACAAATGTGGACAGAAAACCCATAGCTGGGTCTAAGGAGGTTAAGATCCAAGAAAGTAAAAAAAAACAATAATAATTATATGTAGAGATGGGTATCAACAAGAATTTAACGATTCAGATTCCATTATCGGTTTTGCTTATCAATCCGATTCTCTTATGGATTCTCATTGGGTGAGGGAATAAAAGAGTACAAACAGGTGTGTTTGCATTAACTGTCTTTTATATTTCCATCTGCACAGAAACTATAACATATACAGTATAAAGTATACAGTATAAATAATAATAACAGAATGATGCCAGGCCCGGTTCGGGGGGGGGGGGGTCACAGTGAAAGTGAAACTAAAGGTGCTTTACTAATTCCTCTGTTGCCACAGTGGAACAGTTCGACTCGGCCCATCTCCCGTTGTTGTGCAGCTCATTTCCTTTCCCCTACCTTCGGAAACTTGTATTTGAGGGGGTACGACGTTTGTTGCCCGCACCGGAACTGGGCCCGGATGACGGCCTGGTGTTCACTCTGCCACTAGATTCACAAGCGCTGCTACATATCGTATCAAATACGTGACATTCCTTAAAATGAATCCCATGTGGACAAATGTTTTTAACATAGTGGCGGGATTCCACCCTTTTGAAGAAGTGGAAGCTCTGACAGTGTTCCAGTGGACCTGGTGTCGTCTATTTAGACTGTTTCTGCCTCAACGCCATGTTGGCTACGTTCTAAATGAGCTGTTAGACAGCTGCAGTCCATCCAGAGCGCTGCTGCTCGAGTCCTGACTAGAACCAGGAAGTACGACCATATTAGTCCTGCGCTCAGATCTGTGCACTGACTTCCTGTAGCTCAGAGAATAGACTTTAAAACAGCTCTGCTCGTTTATTAGTCTGTCCATGGTCTAGCACCAAAGTACATCTGTGACATGTTGGTCCCATATGAACCATCTCAGACCCTGAGAACCTCAGGGACTGGTCTTTTGCTGGCGCCCAGAGTCAGGACTAAACAGGGTGAAGCTGCGTTTCAGTTCTATGCAGCTGAACTCTGGAACAGTCTTCCTGATGACGCCAGACAGACCTCTACTGTGATAATGTTTAAGTCCAGGCTGAAAACAGCTGTTCAACTGTGCGTAGAACAACTGAAAGGGTTCTACCTGCACTCTGACCTTTTACTTTGTTTTAATTGATTATTATTTATGTTTTATTGATTATGTTTTAATTTTAATTGTGTGTTTTTAACCTGTCTCTTTTCCATTTTTGTAAAGCACTGTGAATTGCCCTGTGTATGAATTGTGCTGTACAAATAAATCTGCCTTGCCTGACCAAAACAATGCAGCGTACAAGTGATGTCATCGCGCATGCGCAACAAAGGCGGAATCGATAAGCAGAATCATTAAGCAGGCAGGCAAACGATTCAAAGCAATCGAGCTACTGGGATCCGGTTCTCAAAAAGAACTGGTTCTCGATTCCCATCCCTAATTATACGTCCAGTCAGATTTTGCATATTTAACTGTGAATGTAAGCCATGCTGACCCTGTTTTCTATAATATAACCCAATACTGTGCCTACCTCATACACAGCAAAAATAAAGAAAAAAAAGAAAAAAAAAAAAACACAAACACAAGGGCAGCCGGCGTTTTATCTTTCTAAACTGAGGTCGTGGTGACATTGAATAATTCCACTTGCTCAGGTACTTCAAAAAAAAAAGCCATGTCGCAAGCAAAAAGAAAGCTGCATAGAATCAGAGTTGGTAGATGAAGAACCATCGGTGCACAGTGTGTGTGTGTGTGTGTCAGCGTCGAAAGCATAAGCCTCCTGTGATGAACCGTGAACGCACAGATAAGTGTCATGTCTCGTACACAAGGCACTTCTCAAAGTCTTTAATAAGGAGACTAATGTTGAGACACAGTGGCAGAGCAATAGTCATTACTCAGCAGCCATGTTTGAACACGATAAGCAAAATCACATAATCCACATTTGTATGTAGGAAACCGAGCGTAGAGTACAGAAGAACAGCTGATAAAGCCTGGATGGATAAAGCCTCAGTATGTCAGCCACATATAGCTCTGATTTAATGATACATGTATGAAAAAAAAAAAAAAAAAACAAGTTGTGATCATAGACAGAATGATAATTTTCTAGTTGGAACCAGCTCGACTCGGTCGGTATTCCTGCAGACCGTTTCCATTACAGGATACTACTGACTTTAAGTACCTGGTCGTCATAGCGATGTGGCGCGTTATTTCCGTGTCGTCTGTTCAGAGAGTTGCTGAAAACTCGCTCGTTGCGTGTTGTCTGGTCTGAATTTTTACGTCGGCCACCAAAGACTGAATCTCCTCGACCGACCATGGTGTAGTTTTGGGCTGTTATCATGTGGATTAATGTACCGCTATATTTACTGTCAACTTCCACATCTGTCTTTTGTAAAACGGCGGGTCACAGACAAACCTGTCCGACCAATCAGTGGTCTGCAGTGTTTACACGTCACGGTTTAGTATCGCTTGGAACCTCGGCGGAGGTGATACCAAAAAACTGGTACCAGGTACCAGATTCCAGGTCCTTTTCCGTAATGGAAATGCAAAAGGGTCGAGTCGAGCCGGTACCACGCAGTGGAAAGGCAGCATAAGTGCTGCTAGTGATATTTAAGGCGTTGGAATGAGCGTTTCTCAATAAAGCAACCAGCGTCTTTAATAAGGAGACGAATGTTGAGACACAGTGGCAGAGCAATAGTTATTAGTCAGCAGCCATGTTTGAACATGATAAGCAAAATCACATAATCCACATTTGTATGTAGGAAACCGAGTGTAGGGTACAGTAGAACAGCTGATAAAGCCTCAGTATGTCGGCCACATGTAGCTCTGATTTAATGATACATGTATGAAAAAAAAAAACAAAAAAAACCCAAGATGTGATCGTAGACAGAATGACAGTTTTCTAGTTGGAACCAGCTCGACTCGGTCGGTACTCCTGCAGACCGTTTCCATTACAGGATACTACTGACTTTAAGTACCTGGTCGTCATAGCGATGTGGCGCGTTATTTCCGTGTCGTCTGTTCAGAGAGTTGCTGAAAACTCGCTCGTTGCGTGTTGTCTCGTCTGAATTTTTACGTCGGCCACCAAAGACTGAATCTCCTCGACCGACCATGGTGTAGTTTTGGGCTGTTATAATGTGGATTAATGTACCGCTATATTTACTGTCAACTTCCACATCTGTTTTTTGTAAAACGGTGGGTCACAGACAAAACTGTCTGACCAATCCGTGGTCTGCAGTGTTATAGTTTAGTATCGCTTGGAACCTCGGCGGAGGTGATACCAAAAAACTAGTACCGGGTACCAGATTCCAGGTCCTTTTTCGTAATGGAAACACAAAAGGGTCGAGTCGAGCCGGTACCACGCAGTGGAAACGCAGCATAAGTGCTGCTAGTGATATTTAAGGCGTTGGAATGAGCGTTTCTCAATAAAGCAACCAGCATCTTTAAGAAGGAGACGAATGTTGAGACACAGTGGCAGAGCAATAGTTATTAGTCAGCAGCCATGTTTGAACACGATAAGCAAAATCACATAATCCACATTTGTATGTAGGAAACAGGGCATGGAGTACAGTAGAACAGCTGATAAAGCCTCAGTACATCGGCCACATGTAGCTCTGATTTAAAGATACATGTATGAAAAAAAAAAAAAAAAAACCCAAGATGTGATCGTAGACAGAATGATAGTTGACAGGGCTTTCTTCTCACATACAGGAACGTCATACTTTCTCTAGCCCGTCTTAAGAGACCTTTCTAAGAAAAGCTCCTCTACTCTTTTTCCCATTTCTACAAACCGCCAGCGGCTGAGGAATCAGAGTTACTTCAAACTCCCACGCAAACCGGAGACATCAGCAAAGCCAGCCCACATCTTCATATGAAGGACTTCAGGGATAAAATGGGAAGTTACTGCGCTGTTTGAACTTCCTCGCCCCAAGCTTTTAGTTGTCTCTGTTAATCACAGGCTTTATCATTTGATCAGTTGGAGTGTCACCACTTTAGAATGCAAATGGATTTCAGCCATGTACACAAAATAAAGTTCATTTTTTTTTTTTTTTTTTTTTTTTTTACTGACACTTTTTCTGTCTCCCTTTCGTTGCCTTCCCTGTAAGTGGCTGCTGTGGTGACAGGGAGGAAAGACACATTTGTCACGGCTACAGATTCTGTTGAATTATTTGTACCGTAGAAAACATGCCAGCTCAATAGTCGACCCCCAGGACCTGAGGCTAGTAGACAACAAGTCATCTTGGATGCAAAATCCAAAGTTCAACATGGTGAATAAAATATATTAATGGGCTTTCCATAAACGGTTTACAATAAACATGACACTGCAACTCATAATATAAAGATGATTTGGTTTCACACATTTATTGAAAATCCATACAAATCCGTGTATCATTCGTTCATTCGTTTTTCAATTTAAAACCAAAAATCAAAAAAACAACTCCATTTTTTTGTTTTTCATTTTCAAAACCAGAATGAAAAACGGATAACAGTTCATTTTTCCATTTCCCGATTTTGTGCTCAAATGAAAAATGGAAAAAATGGAAAAAGACCATTTCATCCGATTTTGCTATTTTCAATGTAGTTAAGTTGTCTGACCCAGAAGTAGTCATTACTGGGAAAAAATAAACAAACGGAATCATGGCCGGACTGGAGGAATACTTTGTTATAATTAAGCAGCTGTTTGAACACAGAAACGTATTTCATTCACACAAAAATCTGCTTAATTATGGCAAAATATTCCTCCAGTCCGGCCATGATTCTGTTTGTTTATTTTTATTATATTATTATTATATAGACTAAATGTCATCTAAAACTAACATTTATTTGCAACCTAGTGTAGCAAACTATTACATCAGTGGTTCTCAGTCTTTTTCTGTCAGGCCCCCCTTTGGAGGACGAAAAATCTCTAGGTCCCCCTCAACCCCATAAACATTGTAACAGTGGTGCAATTATAACTTTTATTGAAAGAAACATCAATACTCTAACAATACTTTGAGCTTTTTCTTCAATTATTTGTTGCGCAAATTAAAAGTAACTTAGATTTTTGTGTGAATAATACAAATAAACTTAAAAAGACTGCTCCCTGAAACAATATTTTTCCAAATAAAAATATAACATGCGCAATTATCTTACAACTATGACAATAAAGTTTCTTTTTTTAGAGCAAATTTTGGTAACAAAGACGAACATTTTAACAATACCAGTGGCTGCAATGAGCCCGTTTGCATTGCACATCTCAGAACATTAACCCTTTCATGCATGAATTATGAAAACCTTAGTCAAAATTTTTTTCCTGTGTGTTTTTATTCCTCCTTAGGCACGAAAAAAACAATGTGATCGAGTTTTTTGTTTTTTTTTTCTTTTCATGGAGTTACATAATGTCCATGCATGTAATTTTTGAAGTAAAGAAACGTGTTTACAACCCAATATTAGAAAGTGAGATGGAAACAGTGAAATAAAAACATTTTTAATGCTGCTAATCTGATGTTTTCTCACATTTTTACATATTCTAATGCTAGTTATTACTCACTTCATGGAGATAATATGCAAAAAAAAAACCTTTTTGTCTTACAAATAACAATTGATTTACACTAAAACATGTTAGTGCAGATCAGGTTTATCAAGAACAGCCAAGTTACAGTAATGGTCTGAACTGCAGTGTTTGGGTTGGTGCATAAGTGTCCACTGTGTTGGCTGATATGAAACTAAAACAACAAAATCCATGAATATACAAGAGAACAGCTGGAGAAGAACTGTCCACTGGAGTGAGCACTATGCATGAAAGGGTTAAAGTGCAAAAACACAAACATTGCACATTTTTCTTTTCCAGTCCAGTCCTTGTCCATTCTCCAAACCTAAACTCTTTGTCTAGTCTAGTGACAGATCACCATGGCAGTAGATGTGTTTGTTGTACGTCTCTAAAATGAGTCCAGGGTGCTCCAACGCTAAAACATTAGTTCCACCTGCTACATATTGTAACCTGAAAAAAAAAAAAAAAACACCCAGGAGTGATCCCATGCCCCCCTCGCAAGCCTTCGCCCCACAGTTTGAGAAACACTGTATTACATGATCAAAAACAAATCAATTTTAGCAACAAAAAAAAAAAAAAAAAAAGTCTTCGTTGTGGATGTCTGGGGTCGCCAGATATTTGAGATTAAAACGGGGTCATGAGCCAAAAAAAGGTTGGGAACCACTGCACTATGGGGATGGATCCGTCTGAATTATTTACAGCTAGAATTTCTGTCAAAATAAACAGCAGGAGCTCGATAGTAAAAGCACATGCATTCATTTTTAGAAAATGATTTCATGTTTTCTTATTAAGTTTGCCAAATATATTTATTTAGTCCTGCTGTGAAACAATACTTGGTAAAAAAAAAAAAAAAAAGAAAAGAAAAACAGGAAAAGAAAGTTTCAAGCCAAACACAGGAGTTTTTTTATTGACTTATTAATATTCTCTGGAGCTGGTAAAAATAGTGTTTTTATTGTATTATGGTTTCCACTGAAAAATCTCATTGAAAACTGTAACATGTTGGTTCATTCAGATCAGTGGATTTTGGAGGTTTTTAAAAAGGATTTCAGAACATTTCCAGACTAAAACCTGATCGCTAAATGACCCTTTCAGGTGACTTTAGTGACTCTTTAAAATAAGTTTATATTTTTTCATGACTGTCTGAGAAAAAACGGTCAAAGAAACAGTTTTTGGGTGTTGTATTCATTCATTAATTCATTTATTCATTTCCTTTGAACACCATTGGGAAAAAAAAAAATAAAATAAAAATCTTTCCCCCAAACATTACACTTCAATTTCATCAATATTGTGAAGCAATGCTTTCAGCAGCCGGGGTCTACCTGATTAAAAACGAAGTACATGGACTGTATGACATCCCAAAGACCTATTGAGTTCATTTTGATTTTTTTTTTTTTTTTTTTCCAATAAGGCTATTTCATTTTTCGCACAGTGGTCTACATGTACAAAGCTTGCTGAAACCCTTCAACAAAAGCTGTCTTTTCTGGGTCAGCAACCTGTTTCAAGTTTTAATGTGGCTCTTTCATCATGTTAAATAGGATTTCAAGCTATTAAAGATCCAGACTACAAGGTGGGAGTAACAAAAACTGGCCTTTAATTGAAGGTGATCACTGAAGGTGACAAATGGCAGTTGCATATGGGATCTAGTCCGTTTACTGTTCAATGAAGCTACAGTCGATGCATCCGAGCCAGTGTTGCAGATACAGTAAAAGAGGCCAACACTCAGCTAATAATCCAAAACAAGCAGTGTGCGTTTGGCAAAAGTCAACCTCCGACACTTTTGGCCTAAAACTTAAACTTAATTTTTGCTTATAAACTAGAGATAGTGTAGATAGTAGGGATATGAAAATTTCATATCATGGTTATTTTGACCAAAATGATCACGGTTATCATTATTATCGTGGTATTATTGAAATTGTGCTCAAAATGTTCAAAAAGTACTGATACACACCCTGACATAATTTAATCACGTTGTATTAAAAAAAATAAGTAAATAAATAAAATAATAAAATAATTGGCACAATGTACCTTAAATATTAACCCTTAGTGGTCTGAGCTTATTTTGGCCGTTTTTCAGTACTTTTGATTTTCCCTTATATAAACAAATGTTTACTATGCCCATGTTTGGTATCTTTTTTTTTCCAGCATAACTTCATCTATATCATCTGCCTATTATTTTTTTTCACTTTAACCAACTATATCAACATAAAAGGAAAAAAAAACACACAAAAAATATAAAATCCAATTTGAAAAATGTATATAATTTATTGCATAAATAACACACAGATGCTTAATGAACCTTTTCAAAGACTTAAAAGTGAATATTAGTTCCAAATATTAGGTATGTAAAATTAAAATAGTCATAAATTAAAACTATAATCAAATATTTGACATAAAAGCAAAGCTTTACATGGGTTTTGTTCCCCCTAAAAGTGCGATAATCAAATACAGTTATCATGAGAATTAGAATTTAAACCCTAATACTAACCGTCTGCAATTTTACCGCGGTATATCCTTATACCGGTAATCGTTACATCCCTAGTAGATAGTGTGAAATATTCTACAGTTGCACAAATAGATCAAAATACATGATGTGACTTCAAAGATTTTGGGCTATATCCTCCTAAGACCCAGGAAATGTCTGCAAAGTACAAGCTTCTTTTGTTTTTTTTATTAAATAAGTGCCTATATTGGAAACATTAGGATGCAACAGTTTTTTCAGATGCAGTTTTTTAAAAGTTTATGGAATGTCCTTTGTGGTGGACAGTTTTCTTTTTTTTTTTTTTTTTTTTTTTTTTTTTTTTATGTATAAAGTTGTAAAACTCTTGTCCACAAATGTGAACAGAAAACCCATCGCTGGGTCTTCGGAGGTTAAATCAGTTTTTGTAGCTCTTAAAACTCCCATTTTATGTACAGCAGCTGTGCTAATGTGACCTGTAGCTTGGTTGTAAAGAGCGTACGTATATATTTTACAGTTTATTAAGTAACGGGAAAATACAAGAAATATGTTCACAACACATCCAAATAAACTAAATGGTGTCTAAAGTTAGTTTTTAGTGAGACCTCTATTGACATGACAAAAAGTTATGGTTATTTAACTTGTATTGTGAGCTATTGTGATTAGGGATGGGAATTAATAGGAATTTAACGATTCCGATTCCATTAGCGATTTTGCTTATTAATCCGATTCCTTATCAGTTCTGATTGGGTGAGGGAACAAAACATATTCCCATCTCTGCACAGAAAATATGCATGCATATGTGTGCACTAATGATAAGAACAGATGATGCCGGGCCCGGTTCGGGTGGGGGGGGGGGGGCACACCATACAACTGTACAAAGTGAAAGTGAAACTTATGACACTTTACTAATTCCTCAGTGTTTCCCGCTGTTGTGCACCTCATTTTCCTTTTCCCTACTTTCAGAAACTTTTATTTGAGGGGGCAGGATGTTTGTTGCCCCCCCTAGAACCGGGCCTGGATGACGCCCTGGTGTTCGCTCTGCCGCTAGATTCACAAGCGTCACTAAGTAACGTATCAAACACGTGACATTCCTGTAAATGAATCACATGCTGTGGATAAATGTTTTAGTATATTGGAGGGATTTCCCCCCTTTTGAAGAAATGGAAGCTTTGCAAGTGTTACAAGTGGCCCTGGTGTCGTCTTTTCGTGTCAAATATATCCATACTTAGGAGCGTTTTTGCCTTGACGCCATGTTGGCTACGTTCTAAATCAAAACAATGCAGCATATGTGCGACATCATCACGCATGTGCAACGAAGGCGGAATCAATAATCATTAAGCAGGCAAACGATTCCAAGGAATTCCAAAATGACCCTTCCATAGGTTCACCTACGGAAACCTTGTTACAACTTTTACGTCCACTAGACAGTCAAGTTTGATCGTCTTCTGGAACTGGTTCTCAAAAAGAACATATATTCATATATTCTTCATATATTCATATATATATTATTCATATATTTTGTCCAGT
The DNA here is from genome assembly GCF_902148855.1 of Sphaeramia orbicularis. Lineage (NCBI taxonomy): Eukaryota > Metazoa > Chordata > Actinopteri > Kurtiformes > Apogonidae > Sphaeramia > Sphaeramia orbicularis. The sequence goes on from NC_043961.1 coordinate 57,105,890, forward strand.
TTCATGTTGAGTTTTATGTGCTTTAAAAGCTCAGAGAGGGACTGGCACTGGAAATGAGTCTAAGCTATAAATGCTTTGGTCTGTGGGAATAATTTATGCTACATATTTATCCCTATACAAATAAACACTAAAACAAAAATTTGTGCAGTAAATCTCATTTTGTATGGAAAAAAAGCCAAATTAAATAAAAAGGATGGTCACACAAAATATTTTTTTCTAATTTCCTTTTTCTAAACATTTTTAAAAACTTATTTCCTATATATTCTGGTTGTTTCTGATCCGTACACAGAAGTGCACACATATGGTTATTATAGCTGGATATAACAACAAAATAAGTGGTAGCCAATGCCAATGTTTGTTACTTATATCTTTATACCAGTGTTTTTCAACCTTAGGGTCAGGACCCCATGTGGGGTCACCTGGAATCCAAATGAGGTTGCCTGTAATTTCTAGTAATTGATAAAAAAAATAAATAAATAAACAAAAAAACTTAGTCATAAAAAATATATGGTGAGTTGACTGAGACAATCCCAATCCATAAAAGACATGACAAACTGAAGCTGAAACTGAAGCACTGTGGTTCTGTTTATCTGTCAAATGTTCATTGTGGTCAGTTTCAGATGCTGCAGCTCTTTCATAATTCATAGTTTGAGTTCTTGTTTGTTCAGTATTAATTGTCAGTCTTGTAAATCCAAGCTGGACTGACTGTACATATCCTGACCAAGGAAAATAAAATTCTCATTTTTGTGCAGTAATCTACGCCTGGATTTTCTGCCTCCGTCCATAATAATATACATTATATAGACTAAATGTCATCTAAAATGAACGTTTATTTGTAACATAGTATAGCAAACTATTACATGACCAAAAACAAATTAATTTTAGCAAAAAAAAAGTCTCTGTTTTGAATGTCTGGGGTCGCCAGAAATTTGTGATGTTAAAATGGGGTCACGAGCCAAAAAAAAGTTGGAAACCACTGCTTTATACACTGCAAAAAATATTCCTAAATCTGGTCAAATTGGCTTATGTTGAGCAAAAAAAAAAAAAAAGTTGCCAGTGGGGTCAGAAAAAAATTCTTGTCTATAATTCTTAAAACAAGCAAAAAGTCTACTAACTAGAAAACGATAATGCGCCTTAAAACTAGACAAAAATGATAGAATTTTAGCATTTAAGCATACATTTTAAATAAGATGTAAGGGTATAAGCAGTCAGAAGCAAGAAAATTAGTGTAACTTTATGTATTTAGTACTTAAGATAGTATCATCAATTATGTGGCAAAGAAAAGCATGCTAACCTCTCTTGAATGTGTGTGTTATGAATTACATTTCTCTTTCACATGTCTTCGAAGGGTTTTGATGATAAAGTAACTATTTCAGGAACACAGTGTTAAGTTGTAGCTGAACATCAGGGTGGTATGCATGACCACAATGATGTAACTCAAGTTCAATGACGAGACTACGTGAAGGAAATACTGGGAAAAAATAAAATAAAATAAAATAAAATAGCAGAGTTAAAAGGGAAGTGCGTGTCTGTAATCTATGACAAATGGCATGAATAGGCTTGTCCCATCATATACATTTACTACAGTACAATTCAATACTAAACAATAGCAGTTAAATATAATAAATATTAGGGGTGTAAGAAAATATCGGTTCTGCAATATATCGCAATATTTCATTTCATGATACTGTAATCGATACTAAAAAGTACTGCATCAATATTTTTAGGTATTTAATCAAATGCAGATATTGTGGAGGTTCATTTTTGGTTGTTTTTGTTTTTCTTTTATGTTTATATTTTATTTATTATTATTTAACACTCTTTTATTAAATAATGTTAGTTCCTTTGTTGGGATGGCACAAAAATAATGTTCTGATGTTAGTTCTGAACTAATAGAATATGAACATTTGAACAGGATCTTAAACTGTAATGTCTGTAAAACAGAATTTCAGTTTGAACACAGGAACATTTTGTGATATAGCATTAGATCCTGTTGTGATCCAATAAAAATGTGTTTAGTATTTGTGTATATTTTGGGTGTAATTCAATTCTTCAAGGAAATAATCATTTAAAAAAAAAAAAAGAAACAAACAAAAACTTTTTAACAGTATCATGATATATCGTATCGTGATCCTACTATTGTGATTTGTATTGTATCACCAGATTGATGCCAATACACACCCCTAATAAATATATGTCGGCTAAAATTTACTAAGGGGGTCAAATGAGTGGCCATTTTTGTCAAAAAAAAAAAAAAAATTTGTAAGAAATGCGTAGAACTGTGTTGAAATAATGCTAATCCACTTGTGCACAGACTACTGATATTATTTGACAGTGGAAGCTCTATTTTCAGAAATATTGGATTTGGAATAGCACGTGTATGTGAAAACTTTTGCTGGTGGACGGACATGACATTACCCATGATGCTCTGGTCAGTACCAGTACTTTATTAGGAATAAACTTATAGACTTACTATTTGACCAGACACTTGCTTTTGATAAGCATATCAAGGAGGTGACTCGAGTATCATTTTTTCATCTTCGAAGGATTGCTAAGATCAGCCCAATCCTGAGTGACAAAGATGCTGAAGTCCTCATTCATGCTTTCATAACATCTCGTTGGGACTATTGTAACGCTCTTCTCTCAGGATTACCCAAAAAAAGTTTCCGAGTCCTGCAGATGGTGCAAAATGCTGCAGCTCGGGTTCTGACTGGAGCTGGGAAATATGATCATATTACCCCAGTGTTGGCCTCTCTTCACTGGCTTCAATGTCAGGTTCGTGCTGATTTTAAGGTGCTTTTATTGACTTATAAAATTTTAAATGGAGTGGCACCTTCTTACTTAACGGAGCTGGTTAGACTGTATGCACCTTCTCATACTCTTCGCTCACAAGGATCTGGCCTCCTGACTGTGCCTAAAGTCAGGAAAAAGACTGTCGGTGAGCGAGCCTTTTCTTTGCGTGCGCCAACACTTTGGAACAGTCTTCCTCTGGACAGAAGGCAGGCATGTTCTGTGGATGTTTTTAAAGTAAAGCTCAAGACCCACTTGTTTACTCTGTGTTATATGTCTTGATTTGTTTTTACTGTTAATGTTTTAGTTTTAATGTTTATTGTAATTGATTTTATATCTGTACAGCACTTTGATTGATAGCGCTCTACAAATAAATTATTGTTATTATTTTTATTATTATTATTATTGCTAATTCTCCTCTTATTCATAAATGTTAGTATTGTGGATCTAAAACAATACCAGCTGACACAAAAACACTAAATGTGTCAGTGGACGGATGTGACATGGTTGTTGTGGATCCCATCATACTGATGCTCTGCAGCCATGTCAGCGTTTACACTAATGATCCCTGTGCAAAAACTAGGATCACAATTATTTATTGTATAGTTTATCATCAGACTAAAGAGTAAATAACAATATAGAATTGTTATTTCTTTATAAAAATGCTTATTATTAGAAAACTGTTGATTTAAAAAGTGTCATGTGACATTCTTAATGTATGTATTGGTGTAACATAAGCAGGATGGATCAGCACCATACTCCAGATTGAACCTGTAAAAATAAAACATGTGATATGTAGGATAGAATCTGGTAAGAAAAACTGGGGAATCTAAAAGAATAGAATATTTGTTTTTCATGTAAATTCAGTTCAAATATAACTTGGCCATTTGTGACCTGAAAATATAGCATTAACTGTGATGAAACTGTACATTTTTGAGCTGAAAACATAGTTCATATGAGCATCAACATGTTGAACAGAACTGAAATCCTGTAAATTTGCAGAACTTGCATTTACCAACACAAAGTTCCTTTGAGGATTCACTTAGATTGATTTCTTATGCACAAAGACAGAAATAAGACCTCTGAGCAAATTTTAGCCGATGTGTTAAGTTATTAAAATGGAGATGTTATCAGTTGGAAGTGATAGTGTGACATTAATTACATTCTCTTATGACGTAAATACTGAACTGAATCGATGTGGGGCGCATTTAAAAAAAAAAACAAATATAGATTTACATTTGGACACAAGAAACAAAGAAAGTGCATTTCCAATAAGACTGCCAGCCTCGTCCTATTAGAAAGATAAAAAATGAAAAAGACATTTACAGAATCACGATGACTGACCAAACAAACAATGGCAGAACAAAACAATAAGACTGCTTCTAATCTCTGCATAATCACTTTATATAACTGCTGAAAGCTGCAGGGCTGTGGAAAAAAAAGCCTGGTGATTGTTACGGCATAACCACAACCCATTTTCCATCCAATATCTCCTCTCACTTCCTGTGAATCAAGACCAGCCATCAGTAACAGACAGTCACAGCGCGCAGGAAACCATTAGATCTAACAGAGATGCAGCGCCTGTTCAATCTGTCAACACACCATCTATAAGACGACACAATATGAACGGACGCAGTCTTTTCTTTGTAGGTGCTTTATTCACCACGTACGACCTAAAGGGTTCAGACGAGCTGTTCAGGTCTTTGTGTGATGTGCTCAAGAATCCCTTTGCCCTTTGACACAGCGAAAACAGTGAATAAATGCAAAAATCTAAGTCTTACCAAGTGTATTTTTCTCATTTCTAGTCAAAATATTTCATCACTCGTAAAATTTTATTATCTCCACCAGGAGGTATTGTGATCACTTTGCTTTGTGTGTTTGTTTGTTTGTTTGTTTGCAAGATAACTCTAAAAGTTATGGACGGATTTTCATGAAATTTTCAGCTAATGTTGATCCTGGCACAAGGAAGAAACGATAAAATTTTGGTGGTGATCAGGGGGGAATGGGGGGGGGCAGATCCGTCTTGGTGGAGGTCTGCGCTCGCCGAGTGCTTTTCTTGTTTTCTTTATTTATTTTATTGCTTCATTTAATAGGGACCATGCACATTTATGAACACTGCTGAATAAAAAAAATACTTCTGTAAATATGCCAGAATTAGTAAAAACTAGAAAAGCATTTGGTGAGCACAGACCCCCCCCCCCCAAATCACACCAAAATTTAATAATTTGTTCCTTGTGCCAATATCAACATTTTCTGAAAATTTCATCCAAATCCATCCATAACTTTTTGACTTATCTTGCTAACAGACAAACAAACAACCCCCCCCCCCCCATTAATGCAAAAATCTAAATCTTACTAAGTGTATTTTTCATCAATTCTAGTCAAAATATTTCATCACATTAAAATTTTATTTCATTTATTTATTTTATTGGTTTATTTAATAGAGACCATGCACATTTATGAACACTGCTGAATAAAAAAAATACTTCTGTAAATATGCCAGAATTAGTGAAAACTAGAAAAGCATTTGGTGAGCACAGACCCCCCCCCCCCCCATCACACCAAAATGTAATATTTTTTTCCTTGTGCCAGTATTAACATTTTCTGAAAATTTCATCCAAATCCATCCATAACTTTTTGAGTTATCTTGCTAACAGACAAACAACACCCCCACCCCCACCCCCCGTGACTGCAAAAATCTAAATCTTACTAAGTGTATTTTTCATCATTTCTAGTCAAAATATCTCATCACATTCAAAATTTTCTTTCATTTATTTATTTTATTGGTTTATTTAATAGGGACCATGCACATTTATGAACACTGCTGAATAAAAAATACACCTATGTAAATATGCCAGAATTAGTGAAAACTAGAAAAGCATTTGGTGAGCACAGACCCCCCCCCCCCATCACACCAAAATGTAATATTTTTTTCCTTGTGCCAGTATTAACATTTTCTGAAAATTTCATCCAAATCCATCCATAACTTTTTGAGTTATCTTGCTAACAGACAAACAACACCCCCACCCCCCATGACTGCAAAAATCTAAATCTTACTAAGTGTATTTTTCATCATTTCTAGTCAAAATATCTCATCACATTCAAAATTTTCTTTCATTTATTTATTTTATTGGTTTATTTAATAGGGACCATGCACATTTATGAACACTGCTGAATAAAAAATACACCTATGTAAATATGCCAGAATTAGTGAAAACTAGAAAAGCATTTGGTGAGCACAGACCCCCACCCCCCCACCCCCAAATCACACCAAAATTTAATAATTTGTTCCTTGTGCCAGTATCAACATTTTCTGAAAATTTCATCCAAATCCGTCCATAACTTTTTGAGTTATCTTGCTAACAGACAAACAACCAAACAAACAACAAATTTTTTTTTTTGCTTAATTCAATTTTTTATTTCTTTTTTTCTTTTTTTTTTTTTTTTTGCTAAATTCCAGCAAAACAATCTGCCAATGGAACAAGTGAAAACTGTCTTGATAAGATTTCTTGAAATAAGATTTTTCAGTTTTATTGTCTAAAAATAAGCTCTTCTATCTCAATGAAAAGTTACTGTTTAGATCAGGGGTGTCAAACTCATTTTAGTTCAGGGGCCACATACAGACTAATATGACATAAAGTGGGCCAGACCAGTAAAATAATATGAATAATAGGACAAGAACTGATAAATAATATCAACCCCAAAGTTTTTTGTTATATTTTTGAGTGAAAAAAGTCAAATTCCATAATGAAAATGTTTACATCTATGAACACGAACAAATATGAACAACCTGAAAATTCTGAAGAAAAATAAGTGCAATGTTAACAATATTACCCCTTAGTTTATCATTTACACATGTGCATCACAACTTACAGACCACAGTGGATCTACAAATACACCAAACATTTAGTAACAGGCAGAATATTGGTCAAATTCCACATACTTCTCTAAAGACATTTCAGGTTATTCACATTTTTTTGTAAAAAGGTTAGTCTGTAAATGTAAATATTTGTGTAATTTTACCTTTTTTTACACTAAAACAAAGAGAGAAATTTGTAGTTTTCTTTATTTATAGGTTATTATAATAGTATTTTACTGGTCTGACCCACTTTATATTGAATTGACGTAAAATGATTTCAACATCATCAACATTTTTGAATTTCACAAATTCATCCCACGGGCCAGATTGGACCCTTTGGGCGGGCCGGTTTTGGTCCCCGGGCCACATGTTTGACACCTATGCTTTAGGTGATTATGCCTATTTCTTTTCTGTTTATTTGTTTGTTTGTTTGTTTGTTTGTTTTGATGCTGCCATCATTATTTGTATTTTTAATTTTTTATATTTTTTATAGCGAACAAGTGATGTACTAATGTCTGTTTTATGTCTTGTTTCTTTCACCTGCCTAGAGACTGCAGATGAAAAGTAGTTATTTTTACAAATTCTGGCATATGTGTATTTTTTTTTACACAGCAATGTTCATAAATATGCATGGTCCCTATTAAATAAACCAATAAAATAAATAAATAAAATTTGAAGTGTGATGAGATATTTTGACTAGGAATGTGAAAAATACACTTGGTAAGATTTAGATTTTTGCAGTGCACGTATCCCTTTGCACTTTGACATAGCAAAAACAGTGAATACCAGATTATTCCGCTCCTTATCCCGATAATATTCCCACAAGATTCCGCTAGTAGCAAATCATCTGAGGTTGACTTTCCGATTTTCCTGATCTCCATAAAATCAAAGCGCCTTGCACTTTACTGCATTATTTCTTTGAACCCACATGCAGCTGTACAAATCTTAACATACAGTAGCTTTCACTCTTCATTTGCATTTATTCGGTACAATGAAAGGACTTGACGTACGAATACGTTCGTGTATAAGGGCGGCAAATTGTCACTAGCTGTGGGAGTAAACAAGCGCTGGGTTTTACTCGTGTAGCTTTCAACAAACGTATTATGCTTAGTGAGAATTATGCAAAAGAACATATCTAATATTACTGTGGCAAGACAGTTAATTCATTCACATCTCGCACTATAAAGTGAAAGGGAAATGAGATCCGGCATTAGAGATACTTTGATATCTATTAGGTAAAAACTAGTTTTAAAGGAAGCCAGTGAAGATGTCAAACCGATAGCTCTTATTAGAGAAAAAGGTTTCAAAAAGCCGCCATTTGACAGAGAATAATTTCAACTCGGCTTCTGAACATTCTTATCTAAAGTTCTTAGTGTCTTCAAGAAATCTCTTAAGCTCTGCGTTGCTAGTCTGCGATCATTTGAACCAGCGCAGGGTTTTCTGAGAACCTTTATCTTATGACATGTAATTCTTTGACACACCAGAAAACTCACAGCACTTTTTTTTTTTTTTTGTTTTGACCTGGTTACATTCGGTTAAACGAAGCTCGCACTGGAATATTTTGAGATATTATGTCTCGTTTTTTTATCTAAAAGTTCAAAAACAAGACTTTACTCCTTCCCAGTTTATCAACCGCTTCTGTTCTGTTCGAGCTTTTATGTCGGGCTGAAATTCGATGCAAATGAAAGTTTCACTTATTGATGGAGTTTTCTTTCATTTTCATCACATAGCTCAAAGGCCGTGCAATGAAGGCTTGGGTGGATCAAGCCTGGTTGTAATACAAGGAATATTCAATAATAAAAAAAAAAAAAATTATATAAAAAACATGTCTGTGCATTGAAATGTTTCACCTGCAGTACAAGGATACCAGTGAGATAAATCTTCATAAGAGTATGTGTGTGTGCTGAGGCTACAGAAGGCGCTCTGATGTAACAGGTGCACTGGAGGCCAAAAGCATAGGCACATGTTGGAGATGGAGGCAGATAACCAAGACACCGCTGCAGGGAATACACCGTTAACATGAGCAACTCCACGTGTACACCATGCAGATCACCGTAGAATTTCATTTCTACAATATTCCCATGCTAATGTTATCCTCTGTCACATGCACACAACACTCACGTCAGGTATAAATCCTTAACAACTACAACTACATGCGTATATTTTGCTGAAACTGTCTTGCAGGTGCACGTAGGACTATACGCTAAAAACAAAAATCTAAGTCTTACCAAGTGGATTTTTCTCATTTCTAGTCAAAATATGTCATCATCATATGGCAGATTTTTTTCTTTTTTTTTTTTTTTTTTTTTTTTTTCTTAATTCAAGCAAAATAAATCTGCCAATGGAACAAGTGAAAACTATCTCAGTAAGATTTCTTGAAATAAGATTTTCAAGATCTGTTGTCTAAAAATCAGTTCTTATTTCTCACTTACAAGTTACTCTTTCAATGATTATGTCTTATTTTAAGAGTGATGAGATATTTTGACTAGAAATGAGGAAAAACACACTTGGTAACATTTAGATTTTTGCAGTGCTGCAGGGAATACACGTGTATATCATGCAGATCACTATTTAGTTTCACATACCAAAGCCTGTATTTTTATTTCTACAATATTCCCATGCTAATGTCATCCTCTATCACGTGCACACAACACTCACGTCAGGTGTAAATCCTTAACAACTGCACACATCTCATTTGCTGAAACTGTCTTGCAGGTGCACGTAGGACTATACGCTAAAAACAAAACTCTAAATCTTACCAAGTGGATTTTTCTCATTTCTAGTCAAAATATGTCATCACACCTAAAATAAGACAGAATCACCTAAAGAGTGACTTGCAAGTGAGATATAAGAACAGATTTTTAGACAATAGATCTGGAAAATCTTAGTTCAAGAAATAGTACCAAGATCATTTTCACTTGTTTCACTGGCAAATTTTTTTTTTTTTTTTTTTGTTTAATTCAAGCTAAAAAATTCAAGATTTCATCATTATTCAAGGTTGTTGTTTTTTTTTTTTGCTTAACACAAGCAAAAAAAAATGGAGATTTCAAGATAATTCAAGATTAAGTGAGATATAACAACTTATTTTCAGACAATAGATCTTGAAATTCTTATTTTAAGAAATCATACCGACATCATTTTCACTTGTTCCATTGGCAGATTTTTGTTTTTGCTTAATTCAAGATTTTTTTTTTTTTTTTTTTTTTGCTTAATTCAAGCTAAAAAAAATCAAGATAAGACAATTCAAGATGTTTTTTGCATAATTCAAGCAAAAAAAAAAAATCAAGATTTCAAGATTATTCAAGATTAAGTGAGATATAAGAACTTATTTTTAGGCAATAGATCTTGAAAATCTTACTTCAAGAAATCATACCAAGATAATTTTCATTTTCACTTCTTTCATTGGCAGATTTTTTTTCTTTTTTTTTTTTTTTTTCTTAATTCAAGCAAAATAAATCTGCCAATGGAACAAGTGAAAACTATCTCAGTAAGATTTCTTGAAATAAGATTTTCAAGATCTGTTGTCTAAAAATCAGTTCTTATTTCTCACTTACAAGTTACTCTTTCAATGATTATGTCTTATTTTAAGAGTGATGAGATATTTTGACTAGAAATGAGAAAAACACTCTTGGTAAGATTTAGATTTTTGCAGTGCTGCAGGGAATACACGTGTATATCATGCAGATCACTATTTAGTTTCACATACCAAAGCCTGTATTTTTATTTCTACAATATTCCCATGCTAATGTCATCCTCTATCACGTGCACACAACACTCATGTCAGGTATAAATCCTTAACGACTGCACACATCTCATTTGCTGAAACTGTCTTGCAGGTGCACGTTGGACTGCATTAAGCAAAGAGCTGATAAAGTGTGTTCCAGCGGACACAGCACATCTGGCAGACAGCGGTAGAGTGCAGAGTGCAACTTCACTAAGCGAGACAGTGTCACTCACAAAGACCATACCACATGTGTCTTTATTTTCTTTCTCTTTGCCGAGCCGGGATTAGAGAAAACAGTCGGAGAAATAAAAATGTATCACATTTCATTACACGGGATAGAGATGGACTCATCGACCACAGGCTGTGTCTTTGGGGAGACAAATATATATCTTCAGACAACAGCGCTCGTACTGAGACAGAAAAGATGTTGGAGAAAAAGAAAACATAGGATAATAGTACACTGATGAGAACTGATGATGGTAAAAACACACCGGTAGTAATAAAGAATATTCCATGGCAGCACAAGAATATTTTATATACTGATTATTTTTTTTATTTTTTTTTTTAACAACAGTGTATTTCAGTTTTATTTCTTACAGTATGATAATATCACTCACACATTCAGGCAACAGATGCAAACAGTAGCCATGCACTCATTCATTCATTCACTCATTCATTTATTTGTTTTGAGCAGAAGAAAAAAATTAAAGGAACTAATATCAGAGCAAATACATTAATAAACAAAGGCGATCAAGAGAAAATAGCAATTGCAATGTATACTAGTAATAACAAAATAAATTCAATACGTTCTGCTCAAAAAGGAGTGGGAAGAAAAAAACTTATTAAATCCCACCCCCATCTCACGGGTATTCAACATAACACATGACTTTTGCGTCTTTAACCCTTTCATGCATGAATTATGAGAACTTTAGTCAATATTTTTTTCTTGAGAGTTTTTATTCCTCGTTAGGCATGAAAAAAAAAACAATGCAATTGATTTTTTTTTTTTTTTTTTTTTTTGTATGAACCTATTTTTCGTGGAGTTACAAAAATGTCCACTCAGCTGGACACCATGCATTTAAGTTTTGAAGCAAAGAAACGTTTATTTAAAAATCATCATCAGAAAGTGATATACTGTGTGAAAACTATGAAATAAAAACATTTTTAATGCCGCTAATTGCAAAATTACTACTGTTTTCTCACATTTTATCATACTTTAATATTAGTTATTACTCCTTTCGTGGAGATAATATCCTCCTGAGACCCAGGAAATTGACAGTGTTAGCTTATTTACATTAGATAGATAGATAGATAGATAGATAGATAGATAGATAGATAGATAGATAGATAGATAGATAGATAGATAGATAGATAGATAGATAGATAGATAGATAGATAGATAGATAGATAGATAGATAGATAGATAGATAGATAGATAGATTTTAAAAATTAAGGTTCAAGGTTACTTTATTTATACCCGTAGGTAGATTTGTTTTGCAGTCTAGGTGATTGCCTTGACATTACAACAACACATACATTAAACATGCAAGACAGGCACTTGATCACGCTTACAGACAGGACAAAAAGTGCTCAGTGTTCCACTATTCATTGGTATAGCAGCATGGATAAGTAAATAAAATAGGTAAGATCAAATAAATAAAAAACAAGATGCAATAAAAAAAAAAAACCCAGAAAAGATGAAAACAATCCGGGATAAAAACCAGAATAAGAACATACAATTAACCCTTTCATGCATGAATTATGAGAACCTTAATCAAGATTTTTTTCCTGAGTGTTTTTTTTTCTCTTTGGGCATTAAAAAAAAACAATGTGATTGAATTTTTTTTTTTTTTTTTTTTTTAACTGAACCTGTTTTTCATGGAGTTACAAAAATGTCCACTCAGCTAGACACCATGCGTTTAATTTTTGAAGCAAAGAAACATGTATTTACTGACATACTGTGTGAAAACTATGAAATAAATGTTTTGTTTTGTTTTTTTTAACGTTGCTAATCTGATGTTTTCTCACATTTTAACACACTATAATAGTAGTTATTACTCACTCAAATAATATGCAAAAAAACAACAAAACACAACAACATAAAAACAAACAAACTGTTAACTACAGTCTAATAACAATTAGCAATTGATTTACACTCAAATATGTTGCTGCAAATCAGGTTTATCAAGAACAGGAATGTTACAGTAACAGTATGAATTGCAGTGTATTATGGGATGGTGCATAAGTATTCACTGTGTTGGCTGATATGCAAGTAAAACAACAAAATCCATAAATATACAAGAGACCAGAATAACTGTCCACTGTAGTAACCACTGTGCATGAAAGGGTTAAAGAATTTTTAAAAATTATTATTTTTATAGACTGATTGATTTTTTTATATGGAATGTCCTTTGCTATGCACAGCATTTTTAAAGTTAAACTGTCAAACGTTTGTCCCCTATAGAGGACAGAATATATTGCTGGGTCTCAGGAGGATATGCAAAAAAAAAAAAAAAAAAAAAAAAAAAAAAAAATTTGTTTCAGAAAACTGTTAATTACAGTCTAATAACAATTAGCAATTGATTTACACTAAAATATCTTACACAGGTTTATCAAGAGCAGCAACGTTACAGTAATTGTGTGAATTGCAGTGTTTGGGATGATGCATAAGTGTCCACTGTGTCGGCTGATATGGAACTAAAACAACAAAATCCATGAATAAACAATAGAACAGCTGTAGAATAACTGTCCACTGTAGTGACCGGTATGCATGAAAGGGTTAATAATATAATAACCCTTTCATGCACGAATTATGAGAACCTTAGTCAAGATTTTTTTCTTCAGTGTTTAGCCATGAAAAAAACAATGCGATCGAGTTTTTTGTTTCTATGGAGTTACAAAAATATCCATGCATTTAGTTTTTGAAGTAAAGAAACATGTGTTTAAAACCCAATAACAGAGAGTGATATGAAAACAATGAAATAAAAACATTTTTAATGCTGCTAATCTGATGTCTTCTCACATTTTAACATATTCTAATGCTAGTAATTACTCACTTCATGGAGATAATATGCAAAAAAAAAACAAAAACCTTCTTGTCTAACAAATAACAATTGATTTACACTCAAACATGTTAGTGCAGATCAGGTTTATGAAGAACAGCAAAGTTACAGTAATGATCTGAATTACAGTGTATGGGATGGTGCATCAGCGTCCACTGTGTTGGCTGATATGGAACTAAAACAACAAAACCCATGAATATACAAGAGAACAGCTGGAGAAGAACTGTCCACTGGAGTGGACAGTGCATGAAAGGGATAACATGTGTTTCGAGTCCTAATAATGTAAGTAACAGATAGAAAACATTCTGAAATCTCACAGGTGAATTGAATTATAATCTAAACTAGGGCTGAACAATGTGGACAAAATTTCATATCTCGACTTTCATGTCAGATATCTCAATATTGATACGATATGACTACGGGTTCGGTGAAAACCAAGCATTTTTCAGAAAAATACTAACATCATAATACAAAAGAATGTGGAAAGTGCAGTTTTATTTATAAGAACTCACTGCCAGTCATCAACATTAACATAAAGTACGAATCAATTACATTGCAAACTCACTGATCAATTACGTACAAACTAGAACACTGAGGTCATCAAACGCAGGGTTACTAACGACTCCCAGAAATATTACAAAGAAAATGGGGGACGCAGCCTTTACTAACTATGCACCAAAGTTATGGAATACAATTCCAAAAGACATTAGAGAAGCCAGTTCACTGAATATATTTAAAACCAAATTAAAAACATTTTTATTCTCATTAGCCTTTGAAAGGAGATAAAATGGGGTCACAATTCAGGAACCAGGAATGTGCGTTTTTTTATTTTTATTTTATTTTACTGTATTTCTGTTTTTATTTTTATTTTATTGTATTTCTCTCAAATTTCATCTTATTTCTTGCACTTCAAAAATTCTTTGCACAATCAAATATTTAATGTGCGCTGTTTTTATATTTATTTTTATTTTATTGTATTTCTAATCAAATCTTAATGTATTTTAATATTGTATTTTTTTCAATCAATGTGAAGCACTTTGGGCTACAATTTCTGTATGAAAGGTGCTATACAAATAAAGTTTATTATTATTATTATTATTAATTAAATTTGTTGTGACTTCCAGAGCTGAACATGCAGGGTGAGCGCGGGGGAAATCTACATCGTTTATATCGTTGCTTTTTCGATATTAATATCTTGAATGTTCATATCTCGATATCGATACGATAACGATATATCTTTCAGCCCTAATCTAAACTCACAGGAATATCCCATGTCAGCATCTTCATAACACATGGCCTGTATGCACTTCAGTGTCTCCTGGCCAACACTATCCCACCAGTTTTATCATTAAACATCATGTTAAACTCAACTCAGATAACGATTTCCTATATAGGTCAGAAAAGGTCAACAGCACTTCCAAGACAACAAAATCCTTTAGCTAACACGGCACGGTTAGTTTGTAAGACAAGGTTGCCATGATGTTGTAAGCCACAGGTGTCAAACATGCGGCCCGGGGGCCAAATCTGGCCCACTAAAGGGTCCAGTCTGGCCCGCGGGATGAATTTGTGAAATGCAAAAATTACACTGAAGATATCAACAACACTGGGTTACAAAAAAAGGTTTTTTGCAAGTTGTCTAAGTTTTTTCAACTGAATTAGGACCATTTTGCACCGCTAAATCCAAAAATGACATCTGTTTTTCTCAATCAGGTCAGGTTTTTTTGCTAATTAGATTTTGAAAAATTTGATCTTCTCACAAAATTTATTACATTTTTGTGACTTTATCAGTTGATTTTTTTATATAGTTCTCACCCAAAATAGGTTTTAAGAGAAAAAAAAATCATTTGATCACTTGATTCCTGTTAGGTACAATGGTGTATTCAGCGCAGATGTAGCAGAATACGTCAGGCTTATTTTTGCAAGATCTTCTAGTCGAAGCCATTTCATTCACCTGTTATATTAAAAAAAAAACAATCATAAATTGGCAAAAGTAAAATCTTCAGAACTCGTTTATTGCAAGAAATATGAAAGAATTTTGTATCATATGATGTGAAAATGCCCATAAATGTAAGAAAAAATGTTAAAAAAGCCAATATGTAGCATAGTTCAGAAAGTTGACCTGACTGAGCAAAATTATTGGGATTTTTGGATTCAGCACACCAAAATTATCCTAAATCAGCTCAAAAAACTTAAACAATAAATTTGTTGTTGGCCAGTGTAATCAAGGATGTTAAAATCATTTTAGGTCAATTCAGTCTAAAGTGGATCAGACTACCAACATATTATCCTAATAACCTATAAATAATGAAAACGTCAAATTTCCCTCTTTGTTTTAGTACAAAAAAAGAAAAATTAGGAAAAAAATGACATTTACAGACTTTCCTTTTATATAAAATATGAATAACCTGAACAAATATGAACAATCTGAAATGTCTTAAGAGAAGTATGTGGAATTTGAAACAATATTCTGCCTGTTACTAAATCTTTAGGTTGTCATGTGTATATGATCAACTTATGTGTAATATTGTTAACAACGCACTTTTTTTCTTAAGAATTTTCAGGTTCATATTTGTTCATGTTATGTTCAAGTACAGTTCGTAGGTGTAAACATTTTCATCATGGAATTTTACTTTTTTCACTCAAAAACATGGAGAAAACTTTGGAGTTGGCATTATTTATCAATTCTTATCCTATTATTTATTATTATTATTATTTTACTGGTCCAGCCCACTTTAGATCATATTAGGCTGAATGTGGCCCCTGAACTAACATGAGTTTGACACCCCTGCTTTAACCCTTTCATGCACAAATTATGAGAACCTTAATCAAATTTTTTTCCTGAGTGTTTTTATTCCTCTTTAGGCATGAAAAAAACAATGTGATTGAAAGTTTTCTTCTGAAAAAAAAAAAAATAAATAAAATAAAATAAAAAAAATAAAAAATAACATAAAATAAACAATGAAAAAAAAAAAATCTTATGAACCTATTTTTCATGAAGTTGCAAAAACGTCCAATCAGCTGGACACCACCGAGCTATGTGTTAAAAAAAAAAAACAAACAACATCGACAACGAAAATCCATGAACATCCAAGAAAACAGCTGTAGAATAGCTGTCCACTGTAGTGACCAGTATACATGAAAGGGTTAACGTGACCCCTGAACTAAAAATGACTTTGACACCCCTGTTTTAACCCTTTCATGCACAAATTATGAGAACTTTAATCAAAATTTTTTCCTGAGTGTTTTTATTCCTCTTTAGGCATGAAAAAAACAATGTGATTGAAAGTTTTCTTCTGAAAAAAAAAATCAAAAAAATAAAATAAAAATAAAAATAAAAATAAAAAATAAATAATGAAAAAAAATTCTTATGAACCTATTTTTCATAAAGCTGCAAAAATGTCCAATCAGTTGGACACTACCGAGCTATGTGTAAAAAAAAAATAAAAAAAACAAACCAACATCAACAACGAAAAGAACAACAAAATCCATGAATATACAAGAAAACAGCTGTAGAATAGCTGTCCACTGTAGTGACCAGTATACATGAAAGGGTTAACGTGACCCCTGAACTAAAAATGACTTTGACACCCCTGCTTTAACCCTTTCATGCACAAATTATGAGAACTTTAATCAAAATTTTTTCCTGAGTGTTTTTATTCCTCTTTAGGCATGAAAAAAACAATGTGATTGAAAGTTTTCTTCTGAAAAAAAAAAAAAAAAAATAAAAAAAATAAATAAATAAATAAAAATAAAAATAAAAAATAAAATAAAATAAATAATGAAAAAAAATTCTTATGAACCTATTTTTCATGAAGTTGCAAAAACGTCCAATCAGCTGGACACCACCGAGCTATGTGTTAAAAAAAAAAAACATCGACAACGAAAATCCATGAACATCCAAGAAAACAGCTGTAGAATAGCTGTCCACTGTAGTGACCAGTATACATGAAAGGGTTAACGTGACCCCTGAACTAAAATGAATTTGACACCCCTGTTTTAACCCTTTCATGCAAAAATTATGAGAACTTTAATCAAAATTTTTTCCTGAGTGTTTTTATTCCTCTTTAGGCATGAAAAAAACAATGTGATTGAAAGTTTTCTTCTGAAAAAAAAAATAAAAAAAATAAAATAAAAATAAAAAATAAATAATGAAAAAAAATTCTTATGAACCTATTTTTCATAAAGCTGCAAAAATGTCCAATCAGTTGGACACTACCGAGCTATGTGTAAAAAAAAAATAAAAAAAACAAACCAACATCAACAACGAAAAGAACAACAAAATCCATGAATATACAAGAAAACAGCTGTAGAATAGCTGTCCACTGTAGTGACCAGTATACATGAAAGGGTTAACGTGACCCCTGAACTAAAAATGACTTTGACACCCCTGCTTTAACCCTTTCATGCACAAATTATGAGAACTTTAATCAAAAT